>NC_069501.1:709231926-709316926 GCF_027579735.1 Bombina bombina | reverse complement strand
ACCATTATTCTCAAGATCATGCCGATTTAAATTTTTCTACACCCCACCTACTTATCTTATCTGTCTGTATGTCTGTAACCTTTTTTTACACAAAAAAGCCAATACTGAAGTACTGTAACTGTTATTATGGGCTGTGGTTTCAGTGAGCAAAAGTAGCTAATTTCAATTGTAAGCGAAATGTGAAGGAGCAATTTCTGGTATGCATAAAGGGACAGTAAACACCTTGCAATTAAAATATACTGTTTGCTGCAATTGTTTTCTAGTAACCAAACTGTCCCCACCAGTTGCTCTATTTGAAGGCTTCTGAAGAAGTCACAGCTTGCCACTATAATTAATTATGTTGGGCAAAACTGCAGTTATCTTATCATCTCTGTGGATGCCAATTAGGAAAGGGTATTCAGCAGGGTGTATCCTTGTCAAGCCTGCCATGTGCAATTTGAGTTGTTAGAACTAGAACAGTTTTCAAAGTTAAAGGGACAGTCTACACCAAATTGTTATTGTTTAACAAGATAGATAACAATTTACTACCCATTCTCCAACGTTGTTATATTAAAGTGACTGTAAAGTTCTGCACTGTACTTAAACTTTCAAGGCAACCTGTCTGTTTTTGAACTTAGTCACTAGCTTTTTAATGTTTTAATATTAATAGCCAAAAGAAATCGCAATCTTTTAAAAAATGTAATGGTATCGTTCCTTGCTCCTCCCATCTCTGACTTTCTGCTTCAATGTCTCATTATAGTAGAGAGCAGTCCCACCCTCTCCCTACGTCACAACTCTTGGCTCTCTCCTGGCAGATCAGAATTGCGCATGCGCAAAATCAATTGAAACGTCACAATTCTTTTCAAAAGGAAAGAAAAATAAAATTGCGCACATGCTGTTGATTGAGTTGGCGGGTGACATAGAGTCACGACCACCTAACGGCTAAATTTTCAATTGGGCAACAATAAAACGTGATCAGTAATTGTAATCGTTTATCTACAATACCCCAGACTTTACCATCACTTAATATACTTTATAACATTTAAATCTCTAAATGTCTGCCTGTTTCTAAGCCACTACAAACACCCCCTTATCTCACGCATTTCTATTAGCTTTTCACAACAAGACATTGCTAGTTCATGTGTGCCATTTAGATACCATTGTGCTCACTCCAGTGGAGTTGTGCAGGACACCCTGAGATAAGGGGGCTGTCTGCAGAGGTTTAGATACAATAATCACAGAAGTATATTAATATAACCATGTTGGCTGTACTAAAATTGGGAATGGGTAATAAAGCGATTATCTTTTTAAACAATACAAATTTTGTAATAGACTGTCCCATTATGTATTTCTTCCCACTTTCCTGTAATTAATCTAAAGTTTATTATGAAAGTTGCAAATTTTGAAATGGAAACCCTGAATTCTTGCTCTGAAAACAGGTGAATATTGGTACAACATACCTGATGGAGCGATCTTTATATTCACATAAGTCGGCAACAAGCTTCCAGTCATACCTACAGTAAACTGGCTTACCTCAATAAACGATCCAGCATAAAAATGTTTGCTTTCATTTCAAAATAACTGTTTCTTCAGTCTTTCATAATCCTCAGTCATTGGAAGAATTTCTTAATAGTCTCAATGCAGCTAGAGCTCTCAGCTATTATAAAGGGATATTTAACAGTATGAGATTGTAATATAAAATGTTTAATTATGTTATAGTTTCATTATATACTTTCATTATGTAATTGTGTTCCCTTTTTCTGTAATTTTACTTTAAAAATAGTTGGTTTTCTAAATTCCTCTGAATTTCTATAAAGTAATGGGTGCCACCATGTTTAAAATTGTAAAATGTACATCTACATATTATTCTAAAGTTAATCTTTGCTTTGAATAAATAATTATGTCTATCATGTATCTGGATATCAGTTTTGTGACTCAATGTAGAATACAAAATCCTGAATCTTTAAAGGGATATTAAACAGTGCTCCTTTGGTAAAAACAAACATGTTAAAGGGACAATGAACCCAATTTTTTTTTTCTTTCGTGATTCAGATAGAGCATACAATTTTAAGAAACTTTCTAATTTACTCCTATTATTCAAATTTTCTTCATTCTCTTGTTATCTTTATTTGAAAAGCAAAGAATATAAGTTTAGATGCTGGCCCATTTTTGGTGAACAACCTGGGTTGTCCTTGCTGATTGGACAGCACCAATAAACAAGTGCTGTCCAGAGTCCTATACCAAAAATTGGCTGGCTCCTTAGCTTGGATGCCTTCTTTTTCAAATAACAATAGCAATAGAACAAAGAAAAATAAGGATTAAATTAGAAAGTTGCTTAAAATTGCATGCTCTATCTGAATCATGAAAGAAAAAAATTGGGTTTAGTGTCCCTTTAAATCAGTCAATATAAAAAGAAAAAAGATTGTGTAAAAAAAAAAAACCAGCAAAAATCTTACTTGTCTTGCAAAATTAGCACTTAGAAATTCTCTTTGTAGCCCTGCCCCAGTGTTTTAAGGGCAGAGGATTTTCAAAACTTAAAGGGACAGTCAAGGGGCGTGTCCGGGCACTAGCCATCTATGGTCGCACTTTCTACAGCTCCCTATTACTTTACGATACTTCCTCAGAGCTGATAGATATTGCATTTTTATAACCTACTGATTCGATGGACACCAAGTTTGGCATATCTAGAAACACCTGAGACTTGTTCCGAACCACTAAAGACTTAGGTGGCAGCCTCCTCATAAGGCCTCAGCACTCCCCTCCTCTATTTGTCCAAGTGAACAGCTAGTAGTCTGTGATCAATATATTTACAAATTTTATTTCAATCATGGCACTGAGTGAGGGGAAAGTCATCTCCGCTATTGTTGCTTCCCTGAGGGAGCTCGAGTTAACAATGTCAATCACGTTTGCAAGCTTATCTGACGCCATTAGATCTACCACCACGTTGCCTGAAGCCATGATTAATGAAGTGAATAAAATCACTCATCTGGCGCTACACAAAGAACAATTAAGCATTCAGGAGGACCGGATCACGACACCTATAGCGGACCCCAGCAATACCCGGTTTTGTCGAAGGGTCTACCTCAAATACATTATAAACCTAGCTCCGGAGGATGCGGCTGGCCCCTTGGAGCAGAGGATTGCACGTCTGACTGCTCAGTGAGAGACCTGCACGGGAAGCGGATGGGTGAGACCACAGTTTAAGATTTGTGGTCAAGAAGTTTCTATACTACCGACACTTACTATTGTCATTGGCGATCCTGCTTGGGACTCTCTGTCCTTTGTGGATTTCCCAACGTTTTGAGGATGTGTCCAACTCTCTCGGGAACACATGGCTTGTTACACCGCAGCATATCACAGTAAGCAGCCCAAAGCTGGGGAAGTACACGCGAGCGGCCAGGCCCAGGGGTGGTTCCGTAGGACGAGTTCTGACTTTCATGGCTCTGGTGAACTATGGTGCCTTGCATGGTCCCTGATGTTTATACCACTATATTCTACCTATCCATGTTTCAGTTTGATTTAGCAGAGTATATTATAGAGCATTCTGCCTCAATCTAATTATATAGTTTAACTAAATATGCATACCATTGCATACCTGCACACTAGAGTTGTGGTCACTTAAGAGTCCATTGGGTTAGTGTTATATTGAAATGTGGCAACCACTCTCAATTTTTTGACGGAAAATAAAGGAGGGTTATGTTTGTGTGGTATAGTGCTAGCTTTTAGATCGTAATTTTTCATGTCAAGCATGTATATGTAATGTATACAATCTATATATTAACTGGTTAATGAGAGAGAACTATTCAGCTGCGCTAAGTGCATAAGGTCTTATCTCTAGCTTACTGACCAAAGAAACACAAACTAGACTAACAGTTTGTATTATCATATGGAGTCTAGCCCAACATGGTAGCTCTTATAGTATATTGCTATTTCTTCAAACTGCAATTAGTTACTCTAGTGCCAGGTTTCACAGAGTTTATATTACCTATTAAACCCACTATAGCAAGTATCCCAGACATGATACTTTCCATATAAATAAATATATAGGTACAGTGGCATGCAATGTGTTTTGGGCTCAACTCACATAGTCTGGCGTAGATTATTTCCATAGTTCATTGGTGAAGCGTCATGTTGATTATTACTGTCTCTCTGCCTAGATGCTAACTACTAGACCTTGCTTTTCCTGTCAAACTCTTGTGTGTTATACATGCTACTAGTACATTAACTGTTTCAATGAGCACATTTTAGTGGTTATAGGTACATAATGTTTAAGTTTTATTATACTTACCATTGAGATATCTATCAGGTACACAGTTACTATTATCATATTAAGACTAGCCCAGCACGGCTGTTCATACAGGTTTATTACTATATATCCGGGCAACAAACAGCTACTTAAATGCCGGATTTCACATGGTATGTGCCTTTCCTAAATCACACTTTCACAGAGTCTAGTATCTCAGTCTCCGTACTTTACAAGCATACCTCAATAAAGAAATATCACTCATATTACCTTAAACCTGATGCATATAGGTATCTACATTATGCCTCATAATTGTGGGAGTCTCAAAGTGGGCTATGTATCTGCAGTCACTTAGAAGCCTTTTGTTGGAGTAGTCTTTTTACTATTCTAGTAGTTCTATTATGCATTATCTTTGTTAAGTTTGTTCAGATGCATTAGCATCCCACAATACTACAGTATTTACCCCTGCTCACTTATTTTAACAATTGTAGGGGCATAATGGTCCTATAACATTGATATTGCTAGAATAGTTAACCAAATATTAGCATTTTGCGTTTATACTAGACGCACATATAGTTAAATATTCAGTGCAGATCTTTCCTGCACAACAGTTTTGTATAAATAGATACATGTTCATCAGGTATCAAGCCCCAGCATGCTACAATGAGACCTATATATCTCCCATATAATAGCTACCCAGGACCTAATGAGCTAGCCAAGAAGTCAAAGTTTATGGCATAAACAGCTCAATGATTCTCTTACATATTACGCTGCAGCATGACATGGTATATTTTATACCATTGACTACTTCTGCTACCATTACCTTATGCAACGCTTGGCCAAGAAATAACCATATTATCATCATGTTAACCCATATAAGCTTACTCTTGTGTACATATTGCCCTATGTTTATACATATGGTAGTTTCTAGGTTCCCTATATATTTCAGCCACCATATTTCTCAGAGATTGGAATGTAACATTGGCTTCCTCCTGTACACATAGTACAGTACTGATATAAGCTATCCCTACCAGTTCTTATCCAAAAATTTCAAAGATCCTTTTTGCTCCATATACTCAGACTGTAGAATATAAAGAAGGTTTAAAAACGAAGATATTTGTGAGATAAGAAGCTATTCAATGAAAGATGGAATGTAAATCATTGTGAGACAAAAAATGTGTATTATATCAACTGGGTAACTGTGAAAATCATGACTGATATAAAATGAAATGTGTGTATGTATATATATATATATATATGTTATTTTAGAGATGTATAATGAAATGAAATGTATATTTATTTTCTATGTTACCATTTGTGGGTATAGGATATATGTTGCTTATTAAGATTGCTGCTCCATATATGTGATGTAAGATAGGGCATACAGCTTTAATGGTCATATGGGTAGAATCTGAGTGTAGAGCCTGAATATGCAGGTGTATGCAACTAATCAATTTCAGAACACCCCCCCCCCCCCAAAAGGGAGGATATGGTTCATTTGAGTTAGGTAGGAGCTATATCAAGAAGGTGTATTGGTAAGATGTATACTATGCCTGAGGAAACAGCCTTATAGCGCCAAGAAATGCGTTGCATGTATAGGGGGACATTTGGATACCCTCATTCCACTTTTGTATTTGTTTTTAAACCTTTTTAATAAATACCATATTTTACAAAAATCCAAATTGAGTGGAAATACCTTACCTGCCTGTGATTATTGAGTTCCTATTGGAGTACCATTATTGGCACTTCCCTGCACCTGGATCCTGCTCATTGGGGAGAACCACAGTGGGGTGAGCTGACACACCTGCTATAAATCTGTCAGTCTGCATCTACCAGCACATTGGTGTGCTTGGTGAATATGTGAGTACCCATTTGACATTAGCAAAATATATGGTTATACTCTGATCTGCACATGTAGTGCCTTCTATCTATGCTTTATATCCATTGCAACACACTGAAAATCCCAGCTGTGGGTGATAATTCTACAGCCTGCACTTACTAGCACATTGGTGTGCTCTATTAATATGCGAGTACCCATTTGGCCTATATCATATAGAGTTCATATTTGTGTTTGATGATCCTGCACATGAGGCGCCCCTCTGTTCTTCTTTATATTCTACAGCTTTAACCCGGACCAATCGGTGAGGAGGAGGCAGCCAACATACGGAAATTTATTTTAAGAGGATTGTTTCAATAACCAAGAAGTATATTTTGTTCACTTGGGACATTTGTTTGTAAAATCTGTATGTATACTTAATATGGTTATTTGTATATTATACATTGTATCAGACATACTGTATACTGCCAACTATTAAGCAGTTTTACTCTTTTACAAGCGCCCCCTTAGATTGTATTATATTATATACTCAGACTGGTTTGGCTTCATATGGGAGATCTTTGCTGATTTTGGGGATCCTGACAATTCTACACTATGGGGCTCATAGTTACCTATTATCTGATGATACATCTTACTCCCATATAACAGCTTTATAAATAGCCCTCTGCACTGATGTGGCAGCATAAGTTTTTTTTTTCTTTTCATTTGCTATGAAACCTTCTGCTTCTCTCTATTTGCTTTTTTCCCCCAGGATATTTGGGACTGCCTTGATCATAAGCTATTAACATGTAAATTTAAACTTTACCAACTTTACACAGCCTCAGTGTTTTAGTGGTCCTAACTGCCTGGTCAATGTTATAGCCACCACCATTGATAGTTAGAAGCAACAACACTACTCCCCCCATCTATTTAAATCTGTATGCCCATACCCCTACTTATAAAGCAACCTTTATACTCTAACAGCCAAAATATAAAATGCTGGCCCATGCTCACATCTATTTTATGTATCAGATTAGATGTCAATTTACTTATCTGTTAATGAGCCTTATGATTATAGCTCTGCTTATCATTAAATTTCCCGGACATGTCCCTCCCCCCAGTCTTAAAGCAGCTCTTGCCTGCTGATTTCCCCTTATCCATTAGCATATGGTCCAAGAGTGACCTCCACGTAACTACCAATCACCTTTTAAATCCTTATCTACCTGGTCCATGAGTGGCCTATGTTTATAGTTACTTCAATTATATAATTAATAAGAAAGATGAGGTTTCATTGGTGTCTGTCTTATCTTATTGTTGATATTTCCTTGCCTGCTATTACTTGATATGTCATAGCAAGTTTTGATTATCACACAGTTGTTTTTGAAACAGGACATAGGCTTATTGTATAATCACTGCACTGATGAAGCGCATGTGAGCATGTGCGAAACGCGTCATATCCTACCTGCCTTGTACACTGTTTAGTGTTCCACCTGTGTGTTTGAATAAACCACTTTGGTTATAATTTCCAGAGTATCCTCGTTCTTTCTCTTATTATATATATATATATATATATATTATATATATATATATATATATTATATATATATATATATATATATATATACTATATATATATATATATAATATATATAGAGAGAGAGAGAATAAATATATATTATATGGATAGATATATATCAAATATAAATAAATATGTATACAATTGGCTGGTGGTGATGATATAATAACATTTATTTAAAAGACTGAGAGTGACTGAGACATACCTCATTGTTTTATTAATGTAACAGTTAACGGAGTCTCACTCTCAGTCCCTGGCTGCTTCTTCAGTGGATTATGTTGATGAAGAATGAGCACTGTTCAATCACAGACTCGGTCACACTGTCTATTCCCTTCCCTTGGCTGGGCAGTGGACAGGCACACACTAATCTAATTTCTTGCTGGCTCAGAGTCAGACTCAGACAGCACTGTGCACAGCGGTCAGCTCAGTACTCAGTCACTGCAGCATACAGACTGAGATGAGAGTGGGTCTTCTTGCTATCGTGTGTGTTGTGACGTCACGTGACCCTCGTAATCACGTGACGACGTCCGACACAGCGCAGTCAGAAGACATTTACAAGTTACGCAGGCAGATCTCACAGATGGGTGGCAGGCAGGCAGCGCGCAGAGGTTCCGACCGCAACTCCGGCTCAGCACACTGTCAGGATGATGATATATGATCCGATCAGCTGGACGGCTGAGCAGAGCCTGAGTTGACACAGGCTGCAGAATTTAGTAAAACAATTCTAAAGAAAAATTACCTAGTCTACCTAAGGCTAGGCCGGTATTTTAAAAATAAAATTACCGGGCAAAAGCCTGAAATACCGGGCAGTCCGGTCTAATAACGGACACCTGGCAACCCTACTAAGGAGCAGAATGCACTTGTGGGAACTAGAGGCTAATTGGTGGCTGGACATATATACATACCTCTTCTCATTGGTTTGCCATATGTGTTCAGCTATCTTCCTGTAATGTAATGCTGTTCCTTCAACAAAGAATACCAAATGAATGAACCACATTTGCCAATTGAGGTAAATTGGAAAGTTATTTAAACTTGCATGTTCTATCTGAAACACGAAAGAACATTTTTAGGTTTCATATCCCTTTAAAGCCTTGGTGTATGAGAAGGAGAATAAAAATACATCCTTCTAAAGTAAACATTTACTCTACTAGAGCTGTAGCATCTCTCTGTTCTCAGTATCATGGAGCCTCTGTTGATCAGGTTTGCAAAGCACCCTCTTGGTATTGTTTGTTTGTGTATGTATATATATATATATATATATATATATATATATATATATATATATATATATATATATATATATATATATATATACACACACACTTTAATTTTTTTTTAGCCCATGCAAAGTCTGTTGAGCTTCGGTGATGCTCCAAAACGGGATTTAGCTTATGAGCCAATAGGAGTAGTTGTACATACATATAGTCCAATCAGATTATATGGGAATAATGCGGAATCATGACTTTGACTTTAAGATTAACTTTGCAGTGTTGAAACACAGAAGAAATTTATATTGATATATTTATTTATATTTTTTTCTTCTTGTTGTTTTATTAAATGTGATTATTTTTATTAAAGAGCTATTTTTAGTGCAGCACCTGACAGTGAATAAATGTTTCCTCAGTTGTGCTGCTGCTGCTACTGTATCATTTTAAGGCAGGTGCTGCCAGTAGGAGTCATTTGAGATGGATATTAAGTATCACAGACGTTATCCTTCTTATTAGATTATGTTGTAAACTATATTTGGGATGTTTAACTTCTGTTACCTGGCAAGCAATATGTTTAACTTTCTCAAATGTTTGCTTTAAAACTTTTTTTGTCAACAGCATTGGGAGGTAATTCCTTAGATAGCTATCTTTATTATTATTTATTAAACATTTTCCAACTCTGGATTGCATTACAGTACCTGTACATTGAGGTAACTTAAATTTACTTAGACTGTGAAGAGTGTTTATCCACTTTATGCTTTGGTCTAAACAGAACTAATGAAAAGACTTTAACCCCTATTTAACAAACACCAGATGGACATGGTTCCTGTCCAGAAACCTTGTCATTGTGGCAAGTGCTTGTGCAGCTGCCTCCTCTGCTCTTGGGGAACCAATTGCATGAGAGCAGGGCTTGTCAATCATCCTGGTCAATCCTGACCAGGATAACTATCACCCTTGGTGGAGAGGTGAAGTAGCAGTAGTTTTAAGACCGCAGCTATTGTAACGAACATTTCAAGCCCGCAGCTACATAAATGGAGCACTTTAAATCAACTGTGCTCAATGTGTAAGGCCCAGTGGGTACAATGTAGCCCCTCAGAGTTTTTTGCCACGCAACCCTCATTATTGAAAATTTGTGTATTTAAAATAATGTGATATAACACCTTTGCTACCTTACAATGTTAATACATACTATTTGCAGTTGACCTTAAATTCAGTATTTAGTTACAATGCACCTGTCGGACATGAAAAGTAAATGTTGTAAAGGGAAACACAGTCAAAATTCAAACTTCATGATTCAGAAAGAGCACCACTCGTTTTAAAAAATTGTTCGTTCATGTATCACATTTTGGCACAATCTTTTTTATAGGCACATTTTTTGAGGGCCAGCTCCTACCAGAGAATGTGGTCACAAGCTCACATGAGTGTAATACATATACTAGTCTGTATTTGGCTGATGTCTGTTGCATGATACAGGGGGGGGGGGGCTGGCAAATGGGAGAAAAATTAATTTGCCGGAAAAAAAATCTACTGCCTTTGTGACATTCAGAGTGTTATTGCATTGTTTATATTATGGACTTGTTAATTATGCAATTTTACTGTTTTTAGTGGTCCATTGCATATAATTTAAAAAGTATTTAAATATTCATTAGAATTAATATACACAATTAAAGGGACGTGAAATCCCCAAACAATTATTTTGTGAATAAGATAAAACATACAATTTTAAATAACTTTCCAATTTACTTCTATTATCAGTTTTGCTTGATTCTAATGATATCCTTTATTGAAGGAGCCGCAATGCACTTCTAGGATCAAGCTGATCACATCCATAAACAAATGGCAAGAGGCATATATTGTGCAGCCACCAATCAGCAGCTAGCTCTCAGCTCATGAGCCTACCTAGGTATGATTTTCAACAAACAATATCAAGAGAATGAAGCAAATTAGATAATATAAGTAAATTGGAAAGTTGTTTAAATTGAATGCTCCATCTGAATCATCAAGGAAAAAATTTTGTGTTTCATATTTTTTCCTTTGCTGAGACTCCTGATATGCTGTTTTGAGCCGTATGGCTCTCTGTTTTAAAGCTGTACGCGTAATAAAGTTTATTTTATGAACTATCAGTGCAACCTCACAAGTTTGTATCGCAACTCTGAACAGGTGATGCCCGGAAGTGTTTGTCCTCTATACTGGAGTTTGGCGCTTTGACCAAGGCGCTGTCTGTTTGGACTCCCAGAACGCAGGGGAAGGGCATTGAGACCGGTGCTCTCGCTGAAGATACACGCTGCCTTTTTCACATCTGAGGAAGCTGGTAAGCGCCACTATATTTTGTTTGCACTACAGGAGTTGGTATGCGGACCTAGTGCATATGTCCTTTTGCTTGCCATAGCTCTTTTCCTCTGAGAAAGACTCTGTTGTAGATCTCAAATCTCTAATTTAATGGTTTGGAGTTTGAACGTCTAGTTTTGGAACATAAAGATTTATTTGATTTAGCTATTGAATCTTTAACGCAGGCTAGAAAACCTGTAACATAAGAGATTTAACCCAAGATTGGAAGACATACTTTAAATGGCGTTCTTCCAGAGGGTTTTCTTGGTATCCTTTAAAATTCCTAAAGTCCTTTAGTTATCAGGATGCCCTGGTTAAGGGTTTGTCCACTTTTTTCTGCCTAATCTCTTTTTCATAGGAAGTTAGGTAAACTTCTTGAGGTTCAGACTTTTGTTGAGGCATTAGTTAGAATTTGGCCACTGATGGAACCTATTTCTCCACCCTGGGATCTGAACTTAGTTTTCTCTATATTACAAGGTTGTTCTCTCGAACGTTGAACATTACATTGCTATTGTCTATTAACTGGGAAAATACTCATTCATTTAGCAATCTCTTTAGCATAAAGAGTTTCTAAATCATTAACCTTGTCTGTGATTCCTTCATTGTGTTCAGATTCTGCTAACTCTAGGTAGCGGATATTACATAATCTGATTATAGTAAATGCTTTGAAGTTCTATCTTCTAGCAACTATAGTTTTCAGTCAGACTTCTATTTTATTTTTTCATTACCTTGTAAGGGGCAGAAATCTACTAAGGTAGCGTTTGCCTCTTAACTCATAAGAAGAGATTCAAGACTTTCTTGACAGTTGGAAGGTCACCTTTCTAAGATCATTACAGCTCTTTCTTCAAGAGCAATTGCAACATTGTGGGTTTTTGAAAGATTTTACATCTTTGGAGCAGATTTTCAAAGCTGCAACATGTCTTATTTGCATACTTTTTTCAGAGTTTATCACTTAAGGTTTTGTTTTTTAGCAAGCAGCTTTTGGCAGCAAAGTCCTTCAGGCCGCAGTGTCGGCTACATAAGAACTGCCAGAAAGATAGTCCCACTCTTTCTGTATTATAGACTATCGACTTGGGTATTAATCCCACATGTTATGGAGAACTGTGGAACATCATCATTTTATAAAAAAAAAAACTAATTTATCAAGTAAGCATACATTTATTTTCTTTCACAATGATGATGGTCCACAGGCTCCATTGTTTAAATTTTTGGGCGGCAGTTCCAATGACACCTCTAGACCCTGCTTTGTCTTTCCTACTTCTCCTTCCTATCCTCTACTTTGCTATAAATAAAACTGAGAGAAATGGGAGGGTTTTCGAGATCTTGTATGGGTTCTTGACCTCCTAGTGGCAGGAAATATATCCCATATGTTATGGAGGACTTTGGACCATAAGCATACCAAAAGAAAATAATTTATCAGGTTAGCATTTCATTTGTTTGCATCCCTTTAATTATTGTAGAATTCAATTTGTTCATATATATATATATATATATATATATATATATATATATATATATATATATATATATATATATATATATATATATATATATATATATTCATTTGTATTTTATAATGTGTAATAAGTCACTTAAGTAGTTTTTTTACTTTTTTGAGCATTCTCCAGTAACATGAGAACTGGTCACTGCTCATACAAACATGACTCACTGCTGTAAACATTAATCAATGTGCATGTAAACAAAGAATTCTAGGTAGGGAAAATATTTTTGTATTACATGTCTGTTAAAACAGAAATATTAGCAGTAATATTTCAATTACTATTGCTAATATTTCCTAATGATAAAACAAAATAATGATTAGACTAAGGTGGAGTAATTGCTATAGGTCTTCCCAAGTAATAAAGTCCCCAAGGTCAAACTGTGAATGGTATGTGGTGAAGAATTCTAAGAAACTCTCCTGAGTGCCTCAAGCATGTTTTATAGGCTGTAGATTGCTTTTAATTAAATCTCTCTAAACTATGTCCTCTTTTGGTCTGGGAATTTGCCTCCCCATATTTGCTTTTTATTTAGGCACTTTGTCTACACAGTAGATGTACCGCTTGTGGACTTCAGAGCACTGCTGGTTGAGAGCGGAAACAGCTACTGATCCAATCAGTAGCACTAGTTACACAGCTGAGTTGTGAGACCAGCACTGCTGGTGGGATTTTTTTTTACTATTCTGGCTTTAAATCTGCTGATCATATAGTGATTTCTGTATGATGAATACTTTTTTGTGTGCAGGGAAAGGTTAAATCACCTTTTTACACATTATAGCTGACTTAAAGGGATATGAATATCACTTCTAAAAGAGCTTGCAATTTAAAGAGACTTTTCAATTTATTGTATTTATATTTTATATACATAAAATATATAATAAAAAGTGCCACTGTAACATATTTTTTTTATATAATATTATTTTGGTCAAACCTTTGCTACTGTGAAGTGTGTATTAGTAAATTGTGTTTTCATATTATATTGAATATGATTAGAAAATCTTTAATGAAAAGCCTTCGAATTAAATCAGTATGACTTGGTGCCAGTGACTAACTGTAGCAGTGAATTGCTGCTAATCAGGCATTATGTTAAGTCTTTGGTGCCAGAGGCGTCTGCAGCACATTGCAAGGGTTTCTGCCCGTAGGCGTTCAGATGCATGAGATTACATACTAGATGAAATCTGGCAGCTCTTGGTGTGTATGGATGAGGTGCTGGAGGCATTATGCGAGTATTCCTGACACCTGAGCTTGTGCTAACTCGCCAACCGCTGCAAAACACAGGTAAAGAGAAACACTGCTGAGAAACTCCTTCCTTGTGGCTTCTGTGCTGATGTCAGACATGTAACATCTGCAGGGAAAGGCATTGCTTGTGTATCGCAAAAGGTAACCACTCCATGTTTTTGTTGCCGTAGCAGAGCTCCTAGAGTGTTACATTTTTTAAATTTAAAAATATATAGTTCCGAGAATGTAATGATTATTGTTTTCATATTATGCTACAGTGTCTTACAATATTTTGCTATAGGTTATGTGTCAGTGATTTTCTGTAGTGACTGTAGATCTGGAGAGCAGTGCTAGGATGTTCATATTTACATGTGTGTGGTATAGATCTGACATTCCAAAACAAAAATTAATTTTACACCTCAATTGCATTTTTTTTTCTCCATATTTATACAATGTGTGATTGATATTCTTACAGTCAATTTAATTTCACTTAAGTGTGTGTGTATGTGTGTGTATGTATGTATGTATATATGTGTGTGTGTGTGTGTATGTGTATGTGTGTGTATGTATGTATATATGTGTGTGTGTATATATATATATATATATATATATATATATGTATGTATGTATCTGTGTGTGTATGTGTGTGTATGTATGTATGTATGTATATATGTGTGTGTGTATATATATATATATATATGTATGTATGTATGTATGTATTTGTGTGTGTGTATGTGTATGTGTGTGTATGTATGTATATATGTGTGTGTTTATATATATATATATATATATATATATATATATATATATATATATATATATATATATATAGGTATGTATGTATGTATGTATATATATATGTATGTGTGTATATATATATATATGTATGTATTTGTGTGTGTGTGTGTGTGTGTGTGTATGTATATATATATATATATATATATATATATATATATATATATATATATATATGTATGTATGTATGTATAAAATGTGAGTTCATATACAAACATGCACATGTTTAGTTAAATGAGTATTCTTTCTGTGATGAGAATTTGTTTTTATCACATCATTAGAGCCATTCGATTCAGCTGAAAATACTTTGTCCTATACAGGTGGCCCTCGTTTTACAACGGTTCAATTTACACCGTTTCAGAATAACAACCTTTTTTTCAAGTCATGTGACTGCTATTGAAAAGCATTGAGAAGCAGTGCATTTATTAAAATAGCCAGTAGGTGGAGCTGTCCGCTTGTGTTGCAGCAAAGCCAAGCAAGCTGAAATTAATCGGTTTAACCAGACCTGAGCTATCGAGCAGATTTCAAAGGAACAAGATCTTCCTGTCTATAAATCAGTCCAGATTGGAATGCATAGAAAGAACTGTTTGCAGAATAATGCAAGTGAAGTCTGTGTTGTGTGATTATTTCATTAGGTTTATAATGCTGTTTAGCAAATGCTTTTTTCATTTAACTTAGTTTAATTATATATTCTGTGTTGTGTGATTATTTTATTAGGTTTGTAATGCATTTAAAGTCTTCATTTCAAAGCTTTAAAAATAAATGTATTATGTGTTACTTATGACAATTTTGAGAGGGGTCTGGAACCTATCTCCCTCACTTCTCATTGACTTACATTATAAACTGTGTTTCAATTTACAACAGTTTCGATTTACAACCATTCCTTCTGGAACCTAACCCCGGTGTAAACTGAGGGCTACCTGTATAGAGGTTGAACCTGTTTGGATTGTTAGGAAACAAACAATAACGTCCCCCAAAAGCTTTTCAGAATGTTTAGTTTTCATAAAAGTTACATAATTATTCTGGGCTGTCTCAAATGTGTTTCAACAAGCAATTGATATTTTACTGCTGTCTTTAATGGATTGTGCTTTGCTGTTTCCCCCCCCCTCGCACACATTTTCTCTCTTGCGCTTTCTTGCTTTCTTTCTCTCTTTCTATCTCTCTCTCTCGCTTTCTTTCTCTTTTTCTCTCGCTCTCTTTTTCTCTCGCTCTCTTTTTCTCTCGCTTTCTTTTTCTCTCGCTTTCTTTTTCTCTCGCTTTCTTTTTCTCTCGCTTTCTTTTTTTCTCTTGCTCTCTCTCTCTCTCTCTTTGCTCTCTTGCTCTCAATCTCGTTCTCTCTCGCTCTTAATCTCGTTCTCTCTCGCTCTCTCTTCTGCTGATAATATCTAAGAAGTCTTGTCAGTATTATTAGGTCCTTTAAACAATTTTATTAGGGCACATTTTAGCTTGAGAGTTTTACTAGCTATGTATTGTTCTGGACGTGGAACAAAAGTTTGCGTGCTTTCTTTCATGCTGGTGAGTTTTTGAGCATTGGTGTCTCTCTTTTTTACTCTTTCTCCCTTAACACCCCAATATTTATAGCTCTCCACTATGACAAGATTATCTAAGAAATCTTGTCATTACTGTGAGGTACCACAAAGAATTTTAGAAGGGCAAATTTTAGCTTGACAGCCATTTACCTTGCCATGTAGTATGGATGTGTATTTGGAACCTAATGCAGAAGGCGGCGGCCGCTCGTAGCATTAGTCTCTTTTCGGAGCCAGATTTATTTTTGTGACAGTGCAACACGCTAACTGTGCAAATACAGATCTTAGTGTGTTGCACTTTCAGAACAAGAAATCCAGCTCCGCAAATAGCCGAATGTCATGAGCGGCCGCCATTTTCTGCATTTGGATCCTAACAAAGGATCCGAATGTACATATCTACTACGTAGCGTTCTGATTATAAAGAAGACACACACATTACAATAAAATGCTCAGAAAAAGCTCTGAAAGATTTTGCATGATTTCTCCCCATTCTGGCAGGTTTTTGATCATCCAGAGGAAATGCAGTGGCAAAAATCTTGTGTTAATCAGAATTTATTTTCAGATGTTTAAAAAGCACACACATTTCACATTGAAATGCCCCTACCCTTGTGACATGTAATGGTATAGTATATTATTTAAAGGGAATTCCCATGAGTGTTACGTATTTTTTGATGATAAAAATGTTTGTTCATTCAAAGTGCAAGTTCCCAATGCAAAAGTAAAAGTGCAAAAAGAAAATGTTCTAATGTGTTAGAGCATTTTATTATTGCACTATTACTTGCAAATAACTGTTTATCTCTTGTGAATGGGTTAACACCAGTTAAAGTCTGCTCCATAACAGCATCACACTATTGGGACCTAGCTAAACGTATCTTATGAGCCAATTACAGGAGGCAAATGTGCATATCCACCAATCACCAGCTAGATCTCGGTAGTACATTGTTGCTACTGAACCAATATAGGTGTGAGCATATCAAGAGAACTAAGAAAATTTGATAATAGAGGTAAATTGAAAGTCTCTCAAATTTGCTCACTCTATCTGACCCATGCTTGCAATTCTGACCATACGGTGAACTGTTTCCTCTCAAGGTAAAATGGAAAAAGCAAATCCTTTTATGTATTTGTATTATTTTTCTATTAGACTGTTAAGGGAGCTGCTTTCACTGAGCACTGGGTAAGTTGGCAGTCTCTTGTGTGCAAAGCAGGAATGGAAATGGTGTGATGTTTAGAAAAAATACAAAACCATCTGTCGATATTATTCACACGGCATTGTTTTCTTTCTTCATTTTTTTTCCAGGAAATGAAGGCAAATTAACTCCTCCCTCCCAGGCTCGTGCCTCATAAATCCCCAGATATATAGCTAGCTTGAATCTTCCATGTCAGTCACAACTTGACACCCATGATTTTTTTTCTTTATTTACTCACTTTTAAAGGGACAGTCTCTACTTAAATTTTTTTGTTTAAAAAGATAGATACTCCCTTTATTACCCATTCCCCAGTTTTGCATAACCAACACTGTTATATTAATACACTTTTTACCTCTGTGATTACTTGTACCTAAGCCTCAGCAGGCTGCCTTCTTATCTTAGTGCTGTTTACAAACTTGCATTTTAGCCAATCAGTGCTGACTCATGTATAACTCCATGGAATCATATTGCGCCCCCTTTGAAGTCAAAACCAGGGCGTTATTATTAAAGGGACACTGAACCCAATTTTTTTTCTTTCGTGATTTAGATAGAGCATGACATTTTAAGCAACTTTCTAATTTACTCCTATTATAAAATTTTCTTTATTTGAAATGCAAGAATGTAAGTTTAGATGCCGACCCATTTTTGGTGAACAACCTGGGTTATCCTTGCTGATCGATCCACCAATTAAAAAGTGCTGTCCAGAGGTCTGAACCAAAAAAAGCTTAGATGCCTTCTTTTTCAAATAAAGATAGCAAGGGAATGAAACAAACTTAATAGGAATAAATTGGAAAGTTGCTTAAAATTGCATGCTTTATTTGAATCACGAAAGAAAAAAATTGGGTTCAGTGTCCCTTTAACTTGGACGCCGAAGGGGGCACGATACGATTGGCTACAACATGATTCATCATTTTACACAGAAATAGACTATCTGTTGAGGGCAAAGGAATGGCAAAATGTATAACAAAATGAAAACAGAATTTATGTTTACCTGATAAATTACTTTCTCCAACGGTGTGTCCGGTCCACGGCGTCATCCTTACTTGTGGGATATTCTCTTCCCCAACAGGAAATGGCAAAGAGCCCAGCAAAGCTGGTCACATGATCCCTCCTAGGCTCCGCCTACCCCAGTCATTCGACCGACGTTAAGGAGGAATATTTGCATAGGAGAAACCATATGATACCGTGGTGACTGTAGTTAAAGAAAATAAATTATCAGACCTGATTAAAAAACCAGGGCGGGCCGTGGACCGGACACACCGTTGGAGAAAGTAATTTATCAGGTAAACATAAATTCTGTTTTCTCCAACATAGGTGTGTCCGGTCCACTGCGTCATCCTTACTTGTGGGAACCAATACCAAAGCTTTAGGACACGGATGAAGGGAGGGAGCAAATCAGGTCACCTAAATGGAAGGCACCACGGCTTGCAAAACCTTTCTCCCAAAAATAGCCTCAGAAGAAGCAAAAGTATCAAACTTGTAAAATTTGGTAAAAGTGTGCAGTGAAGACCAAGTCGCTGCCCTACATATCTGATCAACAGAAGCCTCGTTCTTGAAGGCCCATGTGGAAGCCACAGCCCTAGTGGAATGAGCTGTGATTCTTTCAGGAGGCTGCCGTCCGGCAGTCACATAAGCCAATCTGATGATGCTTTTAATCCAAAAAGAGAGAGAGGTAGAAGTTGCTTTTTGACCTCTCCTTTTACCAGAATAAACAACAAACAAGGAAGATGTTTGTCTAAAATCCTTTGTAGCATCTAAATAGAATTTTAGAGCGCGAACAACATCCAAATTGTGCAACAAACGTTCCTTCTTCGAAACTGGTTTCGGACACAAAGAAGGTACGACTATCTCCTGGTTAATGTTTTTGTTAGAAACAACTTTTGGAAGAAAACCAGGTTTAGTACGTAAAACCACCTTATCTGCATGGAACACCAGATAAGGAGGAGAACACTGCAGAGCAGATAATTCTGAAACTCTTCTAGCAGAAGAAATTGCAACCAAAAACAAAACTTTCCAAGATAATAACTTAATATCAACGGAATGTAAGGGTTCAAACGGAACCCCCTGAAGAACTGAAAGAACTAAGTTGAGACTCCAAGGAGGAGTCAAAGGTTTGTAAACAGGCTTGATTCTAACCAGAGCCTGAACAAAGGCTTGAACATCTGGCACAGCTGCCAGCTTTTTGTGAAGTAACACAGACAAGGCAGAAATCTGTCCCTTCAAGGAACTTGCAGATAATCCTTTCTCCAATCCTTCTTGAAGAAAGGATAGAATCTTAGGAATCTTTACCTTGTCCCAAGGGAATCCTTTAGATTCACACCAACAGATATATTTTTTCCATATTTTGTGGTAAATTTTTCTAGTTACAGGCTTTCTGGCCTGAACAAGAGTATCAATAACAGAATCTGAGAACCCTCGTTTTGATAAGATCAAGCGTTCAATCTCCAAGCAGTCAGCTGGAGTGAGACCAGATTCGGATGTTCGAACGGACCTTGAACAAGAAGGTCTCGTCTCAAAGGTAGCTTCCATGGTGGAGCCGATGACATATTCACCAGATCTGCATACCAAGTCCTGCGTGGCCACGCAGGAGCTATCAAGATCACCGACGCCCTCTCTTGATTGATCCTGGCTACCAGCCTGGGGATGAGAGGAAACGGCGGGAATACATAAGCTAGTTTGAAGGTCCAAGGTGCTACTAGTGCATCTACTAGAGTCGCCTTGGGATCCCTGGATCTGGACCCGTAGCAAGGAACCTTGAAGTTCTGACGAGAGGCCATCAGATCCATGTCTGGAATGCCCCACAGTTGAGTAATTTGGGCAAAGATTTCCGGATGGAGTTCCCACTCCCCCGGATGTAATGTCTGACGACTCAGAAAATCCGCTTCCCAATTTTCCACTCCTGGGATGTGGATTGCAGATAGGTGGCAGGAGTGAGTCTCCGCCCATTGAATGATTTTGGTCACTTCTTCCATCGCCAGGGAACTCCTTGTTCCCCCCTGATGGTTGATGTACGCAACAGTCGTCATGTTGTCTGATTGAAACCGTATGAACTTGGCCTTTGCTAGCTGAGGCCAAGCCTTGAGAGCATTGAATATCGCTCTCAGTTCCAGAATATTTATCGGTAGAAGAGATTCTTCCCGAGACCAAAGACCCTGAGCTTTCAGGGGTCCCCAGACCGCGCCCCAGCCCATCAGACTGGCGTCGGTCGTGACAATGACCCACTCTGGTCTGCGGAAGGTCATCCCTTGTGACAGGTTGTCCAGGGACAGCCACCAACGGAGTGAGTCTCTGGTCCTCTGATTTACTTGTATCTTCGGAGACAAGTCTGTATAGTCCCCATTCCACTGACTGAGCATGCACAGTTGTAATGGTCTTAGATGAATGCGCACAAAAGGAACTATGTCCATTGCCGCTACCATCAAACCTATTACTTCCATGCACTGCGCTATGGAAGGAAGAGGAACGGAATGAAGTGTTTGACAAGAGTTTAGAAGTTTTGTTTTTCTGGCCTCTGTCAGAAAAATCCTCATTTCTAAGGAGTCTATTATTGTTCCCAAGAAGGGAACCCTTGTCGACGGAGATAGAGAACTCTTTTCCACGTTCACTTTCCATCCGTGAGATCTGAGAAAGGCCAGGACTATGTCCGTGTGAGCCTTTGCTTGAGGAAGGGACGACGCTTGAATCAGAATGTCGTCCAAGTAAGGAACTACTGCAATGCCCCTTGGTCTTAGTACCGCTAGAAGGGACCCTAGTACCTTTGTGAAAATCCTTGGAGCAGTGGCTAATCCGAAAGGAAGCGCCACGAACTGGTAATGCTTGTCCAGGAATGCGAACCTTAGGAACCGATGATGTTCCTTGTGGATAGGAATATGTAGATACGCATCCTTTAAATCCACCGTGGTCATGAATTGACCTTCCTGGATGGAAGGAAGAATTGTTCGAATGGTTTCCATTTTGAACGATGGAACCTTGAGAAACTTGTTTAAGATCTTGAGATCTAAGATTGGTCTGAACGTTCCCTCTTTTTTGGGAACTATGAACAGATTGGAGTAGAACCCCATCCCTTGTTCTCCTAATGGAACAGGATGAATCACTCCCATTTTTAACAGGTCTTCTACACAATGTAAGAATGCCTGTCTCTTTATGTGGTCTGAAGACAATTGAGACCTGTGGAACCTCCCCCTTGGGGGAAGCCCCTTGAATTCCAGAAGATAACCTTGGGAGACTATTTCTAGTGCCCAAGGATCCAGAACATCTCTTGCCCAAGCCTGAGCAAAGAGAGAGAGTCTGCCCCCCACCAGATCCGGTCCCGGATCGGGGGCCAACATTTCATGCTGTCTTGGTAGCAGTGGCAGGTTTCTTGGCCTGCTTTCCCTTGTTCCAGCCTTGCATTGGTCTCCAGGCTGGCTTGGCTTGAGAAGTATTACCCTCTTGCTTAGAGGACGTAGCACTTGGGGCTGGTCCGTTTCTACGAAAGGGACGAAAATTAGGTTTATTTTTGGCCTTGAAAGACCTATCCTGAGGAAGGGCGTGGCCCTTACCCCCAGTGATATCAGAGATAATCTCTTTCAAGTCAGGGCCAAACAGCGTTTTCCCCCTTGAAAGGAATGTTAAGTAGTTTGTTCTTGGAAGACGCATCCGCTGACCAAGATTTCAACCAAAGCGCTCTGCGCGCCACAATAGCAAACCCAGAATTTTTCGCCGCTAACCTAGCCAATTGCAAAGTGGCGTCTAGGGTGAAAGAATTGGCCAATTTGAGAGCACGGATTCTGTCCATAATCTCCTCATAAGGAGGAGAATCACTATCGATCGCCTTTACTAGCTCATCGAACCAGAAACACGCGGCTGTAGTGACAGGGACAATGCATGAAATTGGTTGTAGAAGGTAACCTTGCTGAACAAACATCTTTTTAAGCAAACCTTCTAATTTTTTATCCATAGGATCTTTGAAAGCACAACTATCTTCTATGGGTATAGTGGTGCGTTTGTTTAAAGTAGAAACCGCTCCCTCGACCTTGGGGACTGTCTGCCATAAGTCCTTTCTGGGGTCGACCATAGGAAACAATTTTTTAAAAATGGGGGGAGGGACGAAAGGTATACCGGGCCTTTCCCATTCTTTATTTACAATGTCCGCCACCCGCTTGGGTATAGGAAAAGCTTCTGGGAGCCCCGGGACCTCTAGGAACTTGTCCATTTTACATAGTTTCTCTGGGATGATCAAATTCTCACAATCATCCAGAGTGGATAATACCTCCTTAAGCAGAGCGCGGAGATGTTCCAACTTAAATTTAAATGTAATCACATCGGGTTCAGCTTGTTGAGAAATTTTCCCTGAATCTGAAATTTCTCCCTCAGACAAAACCTCCCTGGCCCCCTCAGACTGGTGTAGGGGCATTTCAGAACCATTATCATCAGCGTCCTCATGCTCTTCAGTATCTAAAACAGAGCAGTCGCGCTTGCGCTGATAAGTGGGCATTTTGGCTAAAATGTTTTTGATAGAATTATCCATTACAGCCGTTAATTGTTGCATAGTAAGGAGTATTGGCGCGCTAGATGTACTAGGGGCCTCCTGAGTGGGCAAGACTGGTGTAGACGAAGGAGGGAATGATGCAGTACCATGCTTACTCCCCTCACTTGAGGAATCATCTTGGGCATCATTTTCAGTGTCACATAAATCACATCTATTTAAATGAGAAGGAACCTTGGCTTCCCCACATTCAGAACACAGTCTATCTGGTAGTTCAGACATGTTAAACAGGCATAAACTTGATAACAAAGTACAAAAAACGTTTTAAAATAAAACCGTTACTGTCACTTTAAATTTTAAACTGAACACACTTTATTACTGCAATTGCGAAAAAGTATGAAGGAATTGTTCAAAATTCACCAAAATTTCACCACAGTGTCTTAAAGCCTTAAAAATATTGCACACCAAATTTGGAAGCTTTAACCCTTAAAATAACGGAACCGGAGCCGTATTTATCTTTAACCCCTTTACAGTCCCTGGTATCTGCTTTGCTGAGACCCAACCAAGCCCAAAGGGGAATACGATACCAAATGACGCCTTCAGAAAGTCTTTTCTATGTATCAGAGCTCCTCACACATGCGACTGCATGTCATGCTTCTCAAAAACAAGTGCGCAATACCGGCGCGAAAATGAGGCTCTGCCTATGATTAGGGAAAGCCCCTAGAGAATAAGGTGTCTAAAACAGTGCCTGTCGATATTATTTTACAAAAATACCCAGATTAAATGATTCCTCAAGGCTAAATATGTGTATATATGAATCGATTTAGCCCAGAAAATGTCTACAGTCTTAATAAGCCCTTGTGAAGCCCTTATTTACTGTCTGAATAAAAATGGCTTACCGGATCCCATAGGGAAAATGACAGCTTCCAGCATTACATCGTCTTGTTAGAATGTGTCATACCTCAAGCAGCAAAAGACTGCTCACTGTTCCCCCAACTGAAGTTAATTCCTCTCAACAGTCCTGTGTGGAACAGCCATGGATTTTAGTAACGGTTGCTAAAATCATTTTCCTCTTACAAACAGAAATCTTCATCTCTTTTCTGTTTCAGAGTAAATAGTACATACCAGCACTATTTTAAAATAACAAACTCTTGATTGAATAAAAAAAACTACAGTTAAACACTAAAAAACTCTAAGCCATCTCCGTGGAGATGTTGCCTGTACAACGGCAAAGAGAATGACTGGGGTAGGCGGAGCCTAGGAGGGATCATGTGACCAGCTTTGCTGGGCTCTTTGCCATTTCCTGTTGGGGAAGAGAATATCCCACAAGTAAGGATGACGCCGTGGACCGGACACACCTATGTTGGAGAAAGGGTAATTATATAATTTTAGAGTCTACAACGATTTTGATTAGTAAATGTACCATCATTTTACTTTTTTATTACAAATATTGTTGAGATAATCATTTGTTTACAATCACTTTAAGGGACATGAAGCCCCTTATTTTTTTTTCATGATTCAGATCAATGAAGCATATAGTTTTAAATAACTTTCCAATTTACTTCTATTATAATATCTGCTTCATACTCTGTATATCCTTTGTTAAAGAAGCAGCAATGCACTACTGAGAGCTAGCTGAACACATCTGGTGAACCAATGAAGAGGCAAATATGTGCAGCCAGCAGTACATTACTGCTCCTGAGCTTACATATGTATGCTTTTAAACAAAGGACACAATAGGACAAAACAAATGACATAATTAGAAGTAAATTGGAAAGTATTTAAAATTACATTCTCAATCTGCATCATGAAAAATAAGTGGGATTTAATTTCCCTTTAAAATAAAGAAAATACTAAATTGTATTCAAAGCTTTGGATTAGCAGTGAGTTGTCATGTTGTTAGTGCTGTAGTTCATAGAGGTGACAATATTAACATCCTTCCTAAATGAAACATGGCTGTTCCATTGGCAAGCTTCAGTCCTGGTATTGAATGGGCATTTGTATTATCTGTGTTACAATAAGGACATCCTTTCACACAAGGGGATGTGAATAGCGGTTTCTGCAGCTGAAGGAAGCTTCCACTGCTGAATACAGGAAATCTTATTTCCAGCTAATTTGCCAGTCATGTTTTATGATGCAGAAGTGAGAGGCTCTGTTGATTGACTCTGACTATAGCACATTTTGACAATCTGTAAGTCATATTCTTGTGTTACGTATATTTTACATTTTGTTTAAGGGAGTAAAATGTAAATGCTTTGTGCATTTTCAATATCTAGCTTTCGAGTAGATGGGTAATATATACGTTGTTTTTTTTATTATTATTTTAACTTCAACCTTTATTCCTCCTTTTTTTGATTTAGAGATTTAGCTAGAGAATTGTGATGGTGAGACCTGTATTTTATTAACTCAGCTTTGTTTTAGTTTTTTTTTTTTTCTTTTTTCTATTATTATTACTTTCCCATTTGATATTTTAGATGCACACTTCATGATAGCGTATTCTAAAATTGAGGCTGTGTTGACTCCACAAATGCCTCATACTGTAGAATTGATCATGGATTTGGATTCTATATATGATAATGTGTGTGTGTTTATATATATATATATATATATATATATATATATATATATATATATATATATATATATATATATATATATATATATAAAAAAACAGTAAAGTAGGGATCAAAATGAAGCAGCTTAAAAATCTTCAAAACTTTGTCGACATTATAAAAACCGCAAACTCAGTAAAATAACAGGTGAATATGTTCAGACTACATTGTCTTATCACAGTAAAAAATGTGGGAGATTGAAAATTTGAGCTCACCAGACACTTAATAAATATGCTTATTCAAATACAAAAATAAAAATCAATGTCCCTGCAGTATCTGTGAATATTCCCCTAAAGCGGTATGAAACTGTCACAGTGATATCCAAATACAGAAAGTATAATTAGGGCACAATGTGGAAAAGCGGTTAGTGTCAGTATGATGTATCGATATTCGTTATCCGTCAAAAACTTGTAGGCTTACCTCTACCTCCTCTGATATAGCTTGGTCGCTAAGCTGTCTCCAGATCCGGCTGGTGGGTTTACTTTACAAACGCTGTGGCTTTCGTTCTACAGCACAACTCACTCATGCAGCTCGACCGTCTCCCGCTATCCTTCAGAGAGGTATCCGCAGAAGAATAAAGCTACTCTCTTGACTCCATTACTCACATGTCTCCATTACTGACACCGCTTCCAGTCTTCGGCCCTGAATGACGTCATTGGGGTACTGCCGGTGACCATACGTTTATCAAAGCGGCTGCCTGGTATTCAATAGATTCCTTCCGGATGGAATACTGGGGCATAGGCAATATAGAAAACTGTAAAGTAGGGATCCAAACAAATCAGTTTAAAAATCTTCAAAACTTTATTGTCGACATTCTAAAAACAGCAAACTCTGTAAAATAACAGGTGAATATGTTCAGACTACTACTACGATAACATTCACCTGTTATCTGAAGGATAGCGGGAGACGGTCGAGCTGCATGGGTAAGTTGTGCTGTAGAACGAAAGCCACAGCGTTTAAGTAAACCCACCACCTGGATCTGGAGACAGCTTTGCGACCAAGCTATATCAGAGGTAAATAGTCTAGAGCGGTAACGTAAATTTAGTACTAACCACATGAGGACCCAGTAGTTTGACAAATTTAGCTCTCATTGGGCCGTGGCCACGTTGCCATTAGCAACATATGCGCAAGTAATTTTAGGTCTAAACTAAACTGGCATCGGAACAATAATATGACTCGTTATGGGAAACAAAAATAAGGTACAGCATATTAGTATCATAATGAGACTTATTGCTCATATATAGTTATGTCCGAATGTATGAATCACCTGCTCTTTATCATATGAATACTAAGATTCCCATATATATATTTTTAAATAGTTTCTCTTATTCACATAGGACTATTAGACTGAAACATATAAATGTGAACTAAATAAATAACTTTGATTCCATAAGTATAAGTTGAATAAAGTGAGTCTCGCATAAAAAACAGTATAATGGATGGGACTCAGACAAGGAAAACTAACTCAAACGTAATGAATTTGACTGACTAGTGGCTCAATCCTAATATTTACATCCTTGATGTATCATGTTTATAAATACATAATTTGGGATACTACTTAGATGCCTCAGTTATCAGATTAATAACGCTATATATTATGTTGACATGATATCCACTTCAAGATATCTGAGAGGGATATAGCTATGTATATTATATATATATTTTGATTTTTTTTATTTTTTATTTATTGCTGCAAGTGTGTTTGTATATGTGTTGTACTCAATGGTTTTACTATAATATGAAGCTAGAGATCTGTAGATAATCAGTCATCAACTTCTAACACTGATGTTCTCAATTGGAGAAATTATGTGCTCACACACCTGAATAGGTGTGTCACTTTTTAGACGATAGGGATTGGATATTATGTGTATTTAAGACAGTACTCTCAGTTCATGAACAGAAGCCTGATGAAACAGACAGCAGTCTGAGAAACGCGTTGCTTATTGTTAATTTTATATTAGTGTCATTTGTTTGACACTTTGTATTTTATCATACCATTAAATTGTGTTTTTTTTTAAAACTTTTATAGAGAGTCTGAGCTTAATTGGTCCATATAGGACATTGGAGAGACAAGTAATCTTGTTGTTCCAGTGAGCTGGGACACTGTGAGTTCCCAGTCTGCCTCTATTAGCACAACGGAGTGCTGCTACATCTGTGAGTATCCATTTGGCATTCACATTATTCCACTTGCTCCAACTGTATTACACTAGGAGGCGCCTTTGTGATACCTTTCCACAGAGAAAATTTGTATCCAAACCATCTATGTGACAAAGAGCTGACTCCAGTATTTGGGTACATAATCAACATCATCTGTATTACATAAGAGGATCATCTCACACCAAAGAGACTGTTTTATTGAGGATATCCCTGAGTCCTATACAGCTAAGACCCAATAGGACTTTTATTTTATCCTCTCATATTCACATATTATCAATTTTATTTGTGATTTATTCATATATATATTGTGTGTATTTGGCTTTTGGTTTTTTATTCTATGTTGAATAAATTGTGCTCACTTTTTTACTATTACCAGATTTGGGCGAATATCAGCATAGGCCCAGTCCTACAACACATTAGTGCTTAATTCATTTATTTATTCATATATAGTGTTTCAATTTGTGGGCTATACCAGAGATTATTTCATATCTTAGTTTCTTGTACAAGATATGACGAGTCCACGGATTTCATCCTTACTTGTGGGATATTAACCTTCTGCTAACAGGAAGTGGCAAAGAGCACCACAGCAGAGCTGTATATATAGCCCCTCCCTTCCCTCCACCTCCAGTCATTCTCTTTGCCTGTGTTAGTAATAGGAAGAGGTAAAGTGAGGTGTTAGTTTAGATTCTTCAATCAAGAAGTTTTTTATTTTTAAATAGTGCCAGAGAATGCTATTTTTCTCAGGGGGAAATCGTCCGTCTATTGCTTCACAAGGAGCAGTGGAGACATATTATTTTCTGCCCTGATGTTAATGATCTTGGCAAACATTATCTAAGATCCATAATGGTTCCCACAACGTAGCTGAAGGTATGTGTGAGAAGATCTTCAGTGTGGAGACCGGTGTTTTGCTACAAGCAACTTTGAGGTATGTGCAGTTTTTTGTTTTCTGGGGAGACTTGATATACCAGAACAGGCTGACATTGTCCCCTATATGGGGAAGGGTAAGCAGTATGCACTAAGAAAAATATTTGTGTACCTGAAATCCCTTTTTTAATTTATTAATCTATTTCATGGCCAGAAGTTATATAGACCTTGGTGGCTTATGTTTGGGCTTGATGCTGGGAGACTAAAGCGGTTTATGATATGAATGCAGGGGTTTTGGTCTGCATTAGGGGCGCATGTTTTTAGTTTTATTTTCATGTCAGGTATGTTTGTTTGGACCCATGCGGGTCCTAGTCAAAATTCAGTATGCCCACAGTGGGAGGGGCCCGTCGCGCAGTCTTCATTGCCATTGCATAGCTGGACAGAGGCTGGAGGCTTAAGTTGTCTGCACTCGATAAGTCCTATCTCTATACCGGACATTTGAGTTAATTTCGGGGGCAGGTAGGCACCACAGCAGTGCTGTGGTGTGGTGCAGCGGCCAATAAATTGTTTAAATAATAAAATTTATATTCTGAGTGTTTATACTGTGTTTGGGCTTATCTTGCAAGTGGATGCAATATTAAGGAACATTTTTAGACACATTAAAACAGTTTTTTCAGGCTAAAAAGCGTTTTTGCCATTTTGGCGCGTAGAACGCTGTGGTTAAAGTCTTGGTCTGCTGATGTATCATCTAAATTAAAGCTTTTTGCTATTCCTTTCAAGGGTAAGACCCTATTCGGGCCTGACTTGAAGGAAATCATTTCTGATATCACTGTAGGTAAGGGCCATCTCCTACCTCAGGATAAGGCTGTTAAAGTGAGGGGTAAACAGAATAATTTTCGTTCCTTTCGGAATTTTAAAGGAGTACCCTCTTCTTCCTCTTCCTCCACTAAGCAGGAAGGGAATTTTGCTCAGGCCAAGTCCGTCTGGAGACCCAACCAAGCTTGGAACAAGGGTAAACAAAACAAGAAGCCCCGTTGCTACTACCAAGTCGGCATGAAGGGGCGGCCCCCGATCCGGGACCGGATCTAGTAGGGGGCAGACTTTCTTTCTTTGCCAAGGCTTGGGAAAGAGATGTTCAGGATCCCTGGGCACTAGAAATCGTGACCCACGGGTATCAACTGGAATTCAAAAAATTTCTCCCAAGAGGGAGGTTTCTTCTTTCACGATTGTAAAAGAGAGGCGTTCTTACGTTGTGTAAAAGACCTCTCAACTATGGGAGTAATTTGTCCTGTCCCAAGACTAGAGCAGGGACGGGGGTTTTACTCAAATCTTTTCGTGGTTCCCAAAAAAGAGGGAACGTTCAGACCCATTTTACATCTCAAGAGTCTAAACAAGTTTCTCAGTGTTCCATCCTTCAAGATGGAGACCATTTGCTCAATTTTACAATGATTCAGGAGGGTCAATATATGACTACCGTGGACTTGAAGGATGCATACCTGCATATTCCTATCCACAAGGATTATCATCAGTACCTAAGGTTTGCTTTCCTTGACAAGCATTTTCAGTTCGTGGCTCTTCCCTTCGGGTTGGCCACAGCTCCCAGAATCTTCACAAAGGTTCTAGGGTCCCTTCTGGCGGTTCTCAGACCGTGAGGAATAGCAGTGGTGCCTTATCTGGACGATATTCTGATTCAGGCGTCGACTCATCATCTAACAAAGTCTCATACAGACACAGTGTTAGCATTTCTGAGATCTCACGGATAGAAGGTGAATCTAGAAAAGAGTTCACTAATTCCACAGACAAGGGTTCCCTTCCTGGGAACTCTAATAGATTCTATAGACATGAAGATTTTCCTGACGGAGGTCAGGAAGTCAAAGATTCTAAATACATGCCGAGCTCTTCAGTCCAATCCTCGGCCATCAGTGGCTCAGTGCATGGAGGCAATTGGATTGATGGTGGCGGCGATGGACATCATTCCGTTTGCTCGATTTCATCTCAGACCACTGCAACTGTGCATGCTCGAACAGTAGAATGGGGACTATGCAAATTTATCTGCTCAGATAAATCTGGACCAGGAGAACAGAGACTCTCTTCTTTGGTGGTTGTCGCCGGATCATCTGTCCCAAGAGACGTGTTTCCGCAGACCCTCGTGGGTGATAGTGATGACGGACGCCAGTCTACTAGGCTGGGGTGCAGTTTGGAATTCCCTGAAGGCTCAGGGTGTATGGACTCAGATGGAGTCTCTACTTCCAATCAATATTCTGGAACTGAGAGCAATATTCAATGCGCTTCATGCGTGGCCTCAACTGGCTTCGGCCAAATTCATCAGATTCCAGTCGGACAACATTACGACTGTGGCTTACATCAATCATCAGGGAGGAACGAGGAGTTCCTTAGCGATGACAGAAGTATCCAAGATAATTTGGTGAGCGGAGGCCCAATCTTGTTATCTGTCAGCAATCTACATCCCAGGAGTGGACAACTGGGAAGCAGATTTTCTAAGCCGACAGGCTTTTCATCCGGGGGAGTGGGATCTCCATCCGGAGGTATTTGCCTCACTGATTCTCAGATGGGTCAGACCGGAGTTGGATCTAATGGCGTCTCGACAGAATGCCAAGCTCCCAAGATACGGATCCAGGTCGAGGGATCCTCAGGCCGAACTGATAAATGCCTTGGCAGTGCCTTTGTCGTTCAACCTAGCTTATGTGTTTCCACCGTTTCCTCTCCTTCCCCGTGTAATTGCTCGGATCAAACAGGAGAGGGCTTCAGTAATTCTAATCGTGCTTGCGTGGCCACGCAGGATTTGGTATGCAGATCTAGTGGACATGTCCTCTCTGCCTCCGTGGAAACTTCCAGTGAGACAGGACCTTCTCATTCAAGGTCCTTTACAACATCCAAATCTAATTTCTCTGCAGCTGACTGCTTGGAGATTGAACGCTTGATTTTATCTAAGCGGGATTCTCTGATTCGGTCATAGATACTTTGATTCAGGCACGTAAACCTGTCACTAGAAAGATCTATCATAAGATATGGCGTAAATATCTTTTTTGGTGTGAATCCAAGGGCTACTCATGGAGTAAAGTTAGGATTCCCAGGATTCTGTCTTTTCTCCAAGAAGGATCGAATAAGGGGTTATCAGCAAGTTCCTTAAAGGGACAAATGTCTGCTTTATCAATTTTGCTACATAAACGTTTGGCAGATGTTCCAGACGTTCAGTCTTTTTGTCAGGCTCTAACCAGAATTAAGCCTCTGTTTAGACCAATTGCTCCGCCCTGGAGTTTGAATTTAGTCCTTAGTGTTCTTCAAGGGGTTCCGTTTGAACCCATGCATTCCATAGATATTAAGTTATTATCTTAGAAAGTTTTGTTTTTGTTTGCTATTTCTTCTGCTCGTAGAGTTTCTGAGCTTTCAGCGTTACAATGTGATTTGCCTTATCTTCAATTCTGATGAGGTGGTTTTACGTACCAAACCTGGTTTCCTTCCTAAGGTTGTTTCTAATAGAATATTAATCAGGAAATCATTGTTCCTTCATTATGTCCTAATCCTTCTTCTAAGAAGGAGCGTATGTTGCATATAGGTACAAAAAAGAGAGAGAAGTTTGACAGTACCCAGCACTCACAAAACACTATATAGTAACAGTATGCATTGAAAGCCGGATTGTGTCGAGAACTGGTTATTAAAACGTAACTTTTACTAATGATAGAATAAAAAGGGTGGTAAATAGTACCAAATGTATAACATAAATATGTGAGACATACATTTAAAACTTAGATTAAGAAACAGATCAGGACTGTGTGTGTGTGAGACTTCAAAAACAGAATTACTTCCCGGGGTAATAGTTCAAATACACCGTAACCCTCAGGTCTCAGAGAATACACGGATTGCTCTAAAGCTAATCTAAAAAGGGGATTGACCCCAACAACATTACCTAATCTGAGCAATACTGGTATCTAGAGCAGGAGAGGAAACGGTTTATAAATGACTGATTAAGAAAGGCAATTGCCACATCAATATGAGCTTAGAAAGATCCCAGGTAAACACAAATTAGCAAGTCTCATGCACACAGACAATGCCTGATGTACATTTCGCCGCTAGCACGGCTTTCTCAGAGGCTAACGTATGTTGCATAACCTGGACGTGGTCCGTGCCCTGAAGTTTTACTTGCAGGCAACTAAGGATTTCCGTCAATCATCTTCATTATTCATTGTTTTTTCTGGAAAGCGTAGGGGTCAGAAAGCTATAGCTACCTCTCTTTATTTTTGGCTGAAGAGTATCATCCGTCTGGCGTATGAGACTGCTGGACAGCAGCCTCCTGAAAGAATTACGGCTCATTCTACTAGGGCTGTGGCTTCCTCATGGGCATTTAAAAAAGATGCTTCTGTTGAACAGATTTGCAAGGCTGCAACTTTGTCGTCTCTTCACAACTTTTTCCAAATTTTCCAAATTTGATAGCTTTTGCTTTCTTCTGAGGCTGGTTTTTGGGGAGAAAGGTTGTTCAAGCAGTGGTGGCCTTCCGTTTAGGGTTCCTGTTCTTGTCCCTCCCTTTCATCCGTGTCCTGTAGCTCTTTGTATTGTATCCCACAAGTAAGTGATGAAATCCGTGGACCTCCGTCATATCTTGTAGAATGAAAAGGAAATTTATGCTTACCTGATAAATTAATTTCTTCTACGGTATGACAAGTCCACGGCCCACCCTGTCATTTTTAAGACAGATTTAGATTATATTTTTTATAAACTTCAGTCACCTTTGGCCTTTCCTTTCTCTTCCTAACTTCGGTCGAATGACTGGAGGGTGGAAGGGAATGGGAGGGGCCTATATATACAGCTCTGCTGTGGTGCTCTTTGTCACTTCCTGTTATCAGGAGGTTAATATCCCACATGGAAAGGATGAAAATCCGGTCGGACTCGTCATAATCGTAGAAGAAATTTAATTTATCAGGTATGCATAAATTTACTTTTTTTGGCTTTGCGCCCCCTAGATATTACCATCTAGTTTTGTGTAATAAATGTTAATACAGAATTGTGGCACAAAGGGTCTATTTATTAGGAGTACCCTAGAGAATATTATACACATATAAGATTTGGTTAAATAAAAATTATTTGGTATGGGTAATACGTAGTGATCCCATATATGTTATTCATCTATAAGTTCAATAGTAAGATATATTGCTCATGAAGGGCAGAATAGGTTTATCTATTTCCTGGAATAAGTACAGTATGATGGATTAATGCAATATATAAAAAACATAAAGTGGCATGATGCAATGTAATATAGAGACTAAGCATAGAGAGGGGACCATTATAATAAATGAAGTATAGCAACTAATATTTCCAATTTCCAATATGTACGCAGATCACTTATGAACCTAGACTGTGTAAAGACGAAGTATTTTAAATAAATATATATATATATATATATATATAAAAACACCATAAGTGCTTTTGAAACATTCAAAAGTATAAAAACTCCTAAAATACAGAATTTTGTATACTGGGCTTGAACTATTTGTTCACAATCTTAAAGCCAGCCCATAAATTTAGGAGAAAGAAACTATATTTCTTTCATGTAATTGGCAAGAGTCCATGAGCTAGTGACGTATGGGATATACAATCCTACCAGGAGGACCAAAGTTTCCCAAACCTCAAAATGCCTATAAATACACCCCTCACCACACCCACAAATTTCAGTTTTACAAACTTTGCCTCCTTATTGGAGGTGGTGAAGCACAGTTTGTGCTAAGATTTCTATGTTGACATGCGCTTCTCAGCATTTTGAAGCGCCGATTCCTCTCAGAGTACAGCGAATGTCAGAGGGATGTGAAGGGAGTATCACCTATTGAATGCAAATGAGTTTCCCTAACGGGGGGTCCTATTTTCATAGGTTCTCTGTTTATCGGTTGTAGAGATTTATCTCCTACCTCCTTTTCCCAGATCGACGATATACTCTCATATACCATTACCCTCTACTGATAACTGTTTCAGTACCTTGTCTGGCTATCTGCTATATGTGGATGGTGTCTTTTTGGTAAGTATGTTTTTTTTATTACTTAAGACACCACCCCAGCTATGGTCTGGCACTTTATGCATTTATATAAAGTTCTAAATATATGTATTGCTACTTATATTTGCCATGAGTCAGGTTCATGTATTTCCTTGTGCAGACTGTCCATTTCATATTTGGGGAAATTAAACATATGAAGAAATATTTTTTTCTTACCTGTCTTTTTTCAAATTGACTACTTTTTACTTTCAAATTGCGGACAGCATTAGGCCCGCGGGTGCGCCAAATGCTAGACTTTGTGTCATTCTTGGCGCGAGAATTTTTTTGGCTTAAAAAGTACGTTTGTTTGACACTAGTTCGTCACTTCCGCATCGTAGTTGATGCGGGCGAGGTCCTAACACACGGGTTGTATCATTTGTAACGCAAGTGTGTCATTTCCAGACCCACTCTTTAAAGCCATTCCTAAGTCCTTTTTTCATTGGACAGGCAATTAAATGGGAGTATTTCCTGTATAGATATAAGGCTTTTTTCAGTGTGGTAAGCAAGTATGGTCACTGAGGAATATGTGATTTATTTGCTTGGAAACGCGTCTGACCTGTTTGACCCTGTTGAACAGTGAGCCCTGCCACCATACACTATTTGCCATGTAATCGTTTTTTGAAATACATTGCATTAAATTCACTGCATTACCAAGTTCCGTGTGCCTCTCGTCTTCTATGTGCCGGGTGGAGCTGACTAGATCTACTTGTGCCTGTTCATTTCCGGATGTTGTTGGCACCAAAAAATTTTCTCGTCACTTTTGGCATCATACTTGATGCCAAATTTTTCAGTAGTTTTATACCCCATTGTTGTTTGCCTCTTGCCTTTCTCTATGTCAGAGGGCTATGCTGTTTGCATTTTTTTCCCATTCCTGAAACTGTCATATAAGGAAATTGATCATTTTGCTTTATATGTTGTTTTTTCTTTTACATTTTGCAAGATGTCTCAATCTGATCCTGCCTCAGAAGTATCTGTTGGAACGTTGCTGCCTGACATCTGTTCTACCAAAGCTAAGTGCATTTGATGTAAGATTGTGGAAATTATATTTCCAAATGTCATTTGTAATAGTTGTCATGATAAACTTTTACACACAGAGAATGTATCCATCAGTAATAGTGCATTGCCAGTTGCAGTTCCTTCGACTTTTAATGTACATGATATACCTATGAATTTTAAAGAATTTGTTACTGATTCTATTCAGAAGGCTTTGTCTGCATTTCTACCTTCTAATAAATGTAAAAGGTCTTTTAAAACCTCATAAATTTGAAGAAATTTCAAATGACCAGCAACATAATGATTTATCCTCCTCTGATGAGGATCTATCTGATTCAGAAGATCCTTCCTCAGATATTGACACTGACAAAACTACTTATTTGTTTAAAATAGAGTATATTCATTCTTTGTTAAAAGAAGTGTTAATTACTTTGGATATTGAGGAATCTAGTCCTCTTGACATTAAGACTAGTAAGCGTTTAAATGCTGTTTTTAAACCTCCTGTGGTTACTCCAGAGGTTTTTCCTGTTCCTGATGCTATTTCTGATATGATTTCTAAGGAATGGAATAAGCCAGGTACTCCTTTTATTCCTTCTTTAAGGTTTAAAAAATTGTATTCTTTACCAGCAATTTCTGTAGAATTTTGGTAAAAAATACACAAAGTTGATGGGGCTATTTCTACTCTTGCTAAACCTACCACTATTCCTATGGAAGACAGTACTTCATTTAAAGATACTTTAGATAGGAAACTTGAATCCTATCTAAGGAAAGCCTATTTATATTCAGGTCATCTTCTCAGGCCTGCAATTTCATTGGCTGATGCGGCTGCATCAACTTTTTGGTTGGAGAATTTAGCGCAACAAGAGTTGAATTCTGACATTTCTAGCATTGTTCGTTTACTGCAACATGCTAATCATTTTATTTGTGATACCATTTCTCTTGTTAAAGGGACAGTCAAGGCCAAAAAAACCTTTTATTTTTCAAATAGGGCATGTAATTTTAAACAACTTTCCAATTTACTTTTATCAACAATTTTGCTTTGTTCTCTTGGTATTCTAGTTGAGAGCAAACCTAGGAAGGCACATATGATAATTTCTAACCCCTTGAAGGCCGCCTCTAATCACATGCTTTTGTATTTGCTTTTCACAGCAGGGGAGAGTAGTTCAGGTAAACCATATAGATAGCATTGTGATCACGCCCGTGGGTTGTGGGCAGACACTGCACTAATTGGCTAAAACTGCAAGTCAATAGATAATAACTAAAAGTCATGTGATTAGGGGGCGGTCAGAAGGTGCTTAGATACAAGATAGTCACAGCAGTAAAAAGTGTATTAATATAACAGTGTTGGTTATGCAAAACTGGGGAATGGGTAATAAAGGGATTATCTATCTTTTTAAACAACAAAAATTCTGGTGTTGACTGTCCCTTTAAGTGTATCCAGTCCACAGATCATCCATTACTTGTGGGATATTCTCCTTCCCAACAGGAAGTTGCAAGAGGATCACCCACAGCAGAGCTGCTATATAGCTCCTCCCCTAACTGTCATATCCAGTCATTCTCTTGCAAGCCTCAACCAAGATGGAGGTCGTAAGAGGAGTGTGGTGTTTTATACTTAGTTTATTCTTCAAATCAAAAGTTTGTTATTTTTAAATGGTACCGGGGAGTGTACTGTTTATCTCAGGCAGTATTTAGAAGAAGAAACCTGCCTGCATTTTCTATGATCTTAGCAGAAGTAACCTAAGATCCATGGCTGTTCTCACAATATTCTGAGGAGTGAGGTAACTTCAGAGAGGGAATGGCGTGCAGGTTTTCCATGCAATAAGGTATGTGGCAGTTAATAGTTTTCTAGGGATGGAATTTGCTAGAAAATGCTGCTGATACCGAACTAATGTAAGTAAAGCCTTAAATGCAGTTATAGCGACTGGTATCAGGCTTATTAATAGAGATACATACTCTTATACAAAAGTAATATAAAACGTTTGCTGGCATGTTTAATAGTTTTTATATGTATTTGGTGATAAAACTTATTGGGGCCTAGTTTTTTTCCACATGGCTGGCTTGAATTTTGCCTAGTAACAGTTTCCTTAGGCTTTCCACTGTTGTAATATGAGTGGGAGGGACCTTTTTTAGTGCTTTTCTGTGCAGATAAAAATACTGACAGAGACATTCAGCTTCCCTCTGCATGATCCAGGACATCTCTGGAGGGCTCAAAAGGCTTCAAAGTCGTTTTTGAGGGAGGTAAAAAGCCACAGTAGAGCTGTGGCAGTTGTTGTGACTGTTTGGAAAAAAAAAAAAAAAAAAGTTTTTGTCTTTTATTATTCAGTTTTGGGTATTAAGAGGGTTAATCATCCATTGCAAGTGGGTTGCAATTGCTCTGCTAACTTGTTACATACACTGTAAAAATTTTGTTAGTGTAACTGCCTTTTTTCACCCGTTATTCAAATTTTGACAAAATTTGTGTTTCTTAAAGGTGCAGTAACGTTTTTATATTGCTTGTAAACTTTGTTTAAAGTGTTTTCCAAGCTTGCTAGTCTCATTGCTAGTCTGTTTAAAACATGTCTGACACAGAGGAAACTACTTGTTCATTATGTTAGAAAGCCATGGTGGAGCCCCATAGGAGAATGTGTACTAAATGTATTTGATTTCACCTTAAACAGTAAAGATCAGTCTTTAACTATAAAAGAAATATCACCAGAAGATATTCTGACGAGGGGGAAGTTTATGACGACTAACTCTCCCCACGTGTCAGACCCTTCGCCTCCCCGCTCAGGGATGCACGCTAATATGGCACCAATTACATCAGGGACGCCCATTAGCGATTACCTTGCAGGACATGGCTGCAATCATGAATAATATACCCTGTCAGAGGTATTATCCAGGTTGCCTGAATTAAGAGGCAAGCGCGATTGCTCTGGGGTTAGGAGAAATACAGAGCGCGCAGATGCTGTAAGGGCCATGTCTGATACTGCGTCACAATATGCAGATCATGAGGACGGAGAGCTTTCAGTCTGTGGGTGACATCTCTGATTCGAGGGAAACCTGATTCAAGAGATTTCTAATTTTAAATTTAAGCTTGAGAACGTCCTTGTGTTGCTTGGGGAGGTATTAGCTGCTCTGAATGACTGTAACACAGTTGCAGGTACCAGAGAAATTGTGTAGGCTGGATAAATACTATGCGGGTACCGTGTGTACTGATTGTTTTTCCCTATACCTAAAAAGGCTTACCAGAAATTATTAGCAAGGGAGTGGGATAGATCGGGGGTGCCTTTTTCCCCCACCTCCTATATTTAGAAAAATGTTTCCAATAGACGCCACTACACGGGACTTATGGCAGACGGTCCCTAAGGTGGAGGGGAGCAGTTTCTACTTTAGCAAAGCGTACTACTATCCCGGTTGAGGACAGTTGTGCTTTTTCAGATCCAATGATAAAAAATTGGAGGGGTTACCTTAAGAAAATGTTTATTCAACAAGGTTTTATTTTACAGCCCCCTTGCATGCATTGCGTCTGTCACGGCCGCGGCGGCATTCTGGTTTGAGGCCCTGGAAGAGGCCATCCCATACAGCTCCATTGACTGAAATTATTGACAAGCTTAGAACACTTAAGCTAGCTAACTAATTGTTTCTGATGCCATTGGTTCATTTGACTAAACTAATGGCTAAGAATTCCGGATTCGCCATCCAAGCGCGTTAGGGCGCTATGGCTTAAATCCTGGTCAGCTGACGTGACTTCGAAAGTCTAAATTAACTCAACATTCCTTTCAAGGGGCAGACCCTTATTCGGGCCTGGTTTGAAGGAAATTATTGCTGACATTACTGGAGGTAAGGGTCACACCCTTCCTCAGGACACGGGCCAAAGCAAAGGCCAAACAGTCTAATTTTCGTGCCTTTCGAAATTTCAAGGCAGGTGCAGCATCAACTTCCTCCACTTCAAAACAAGAGGGAACTTTTGCTCAATCTAAGCAGGCCTGGAAACCTAACCAGTCCTGGAACAAAGGCAAGCAGGCCAGAAAGCCCTGCTGCTGCCTCTAAGACAGCATGAAGGAATGGCCCCCTATCCGGGCGACGGATCTAGTAGTGGGGCAGACTTTCTCTCTTCGCCCAGGCGTGGGCAAGAGATGTTCAGGATCCCTGGGCGTTGGAGATCATATCTCAGGCATATCTTCTGGTCTTCAAAGCTTCCCCTTCACAAGGGAGATTTCATCTTTCAAGGCTATCTGCAAATCAGATAAAGAAAGAGGCATTCCCTACGCTGTGTGCAAGACCCTCCTAGTTTATGGGAGTGATCCATCCAGTTCCGCGGACGGAACAAGGACAGGGTTTTTATTCAAATCTGTTTGTGGTTCCCAAAAAAGAGGGAACCTTCAGACCAATTTTGGATCTAAAGATCTTAAACATATTCCTCAGAGTTCATCTTTCAAATGGAAACTATTCGGACCATCCTACCCATGATCCAAGAAGGTCAGTACATGACCACAGTGGACTTAAAGGATGCCTACCTTCACATACCGATTCACAAAGATCATCATCGGGTTTCTAAGGTTTGCCTTTCTAGACAGGCATTACCAATTTGTAGCTCTTCCCTTCGGGTTGGCTACAGCCCCGAGAATCTTTACAAAGGTTCTGGGCTCACTTCTGGCGGTTTCTAAGACCGCGAGGCATAGCGGTGGCTCCGTATCTAGACGACATCCTGATACAGGCGTCAAGCTTTCAAATTGCCAAGTCTCATACAGAGATAGTTCTGGCATATCTGAGGTCGCACGGGTGGAAAGTGAACGAGGAAAAGAGTTCTCTATCCCCACTCACAAGAGTCTCCTTCTTAGGGACTCTTATAGATTCTGTAGAAATGAAAATTTACCTGACGGGGTCCAGGTTATCCAAACTTCTAAATGCTTGCCGTGTTCTTCACTCCATTCCGCGCCCTTCGGTAGCTCAGTGTATGGAGGTAATCGGCTTAATGTTAGCAGCAATGGACACAGTGCCATTTGCGTGCTTTCATCTCAGATTGCTGCAATTATGCATGCTGAGTCAGTGGAATGGGGATTACACAGATTTGTCCCCTCTGCTAAATCTGGATCAAGAGACCAGAGATTCTCTTCTCTGGTGGTTGTCTCGGGTACACCTGTCCAAGGGTATGACCTTTCGCAGGCCAGATTGGACAATTGTAACAACAGATGCCAGCCTTCTAGGTTGGGGGTGCAGTCTGGAATTCCCCTGAAGGCACAGGGATCGTGGACTCAGGAGGAGAAACTCCTTCCAATAAATATTCTGGAGTTAAGAGCAATATTCAATGCTCTTCTGGCTTGGCCTCAGTTAGCAACACTGAGGTTCATCAGATTTCAGTCGGACAACATCACGACTGTGGCTTACATCAACCATCAAGGGGGAACCAGGAGTTCCCTAGCGATGTTAGAAGTCTCAAAAATAATTCGCTGGGCAGAGTACCACTCTTGCCACCTGTCAGCAATCCATATCCCAGGCGTGGAGAACTGGGAGGCGGATTTTCTAAGTCGTCAGACTTTTTCCATCCGGGGGAGTGGGAACTCCATCCGGAGGTGTTTGCTCAGTTGATTAATCGTTGGGGCAAACCAGAGTTGGATCTCATGGCGTCTCGCCAGAACGCCAAGCTTCCTTGTTACGGATCCAGGTCCAGGGACCCAGAAGCGACGCTGATAGATGCGCTAGCAGCGCCTTGGTTCTTCAACCTGGCTTATGTGTTTCCACCGTTTCCTCTGCTCCCTCGACTGATTGCCAAAATCAAACAGGAGAGAGCATCGGTGATTCTGATAGCACCTGCGTGGCCACGCAGGACTTGGTATGCAGACCTAGTGGACATGTCATCCTTTTGACCATGGACTCTGCCTCTAAGACAGGACCTTCTGATACAAGGTCCTTTCAATCATCCAAATCTAATTTCTCTGAGACTGACTGCATGGAGATTGAACACTTGATTCTATCAAAGCGTGGCTTCTCCGAGTCAGTCATTGATACTTTAATACAGGCACGAAAGCCTGTTACCAGGAAAATCTACCACAAGATATGGAGTAAATATCTTTATTGGTGTGAATCCAAGACTTACTCATGGAGTAAAGTTAGGATTCCTAGAATATTGTCTTTTTTCCAAGAGGGCTTGGACAAAGGATTATCAGCTAGTTCCTTAAAGGGACAGATTTCTGCTCTGTCTATTCTTTTGCACAAGCGTCTGGCAGAGGTTCCAGACGTCCAGGCATTTTGCCAGGCTTTGGTTAGATTTAAGCCTGTGTTTAAACCTGTTGCTCCCCCCGTGGGAGCTTAAACTTGGTTCTTAAGGTTCTTCAAGGAGTTCCGTTTGAACCCCTTCATTCCATTGATATTAAACTTTTATCTTGGAAAGTTCTGTTTTTGATGGCTATTTCCTCGGCTCGGAGAGTTTCTGAGCTATCTGCCTTACAATGTGATTCTCCCAATCTGATTTTTCATGCAGATAAGGTAGTTCTGCGTACCAAACCTGGGTTTTTACCTAAGGTGGTTTCTAACAAGAATATCAATCAAGAGATTGTTGTTCCATCGTTGTGCCCTAATCCTTCTTCAAAGAAGGAACGTCTTTTACATAATCTGGACGTAGTCCGTGCCTTGAATTTTTACTTACAAGCTACTAAGGATTTTCGTCAAACATCTTTCCTGTTTGTCGTTTACTCTGGACAGAGGAGAGGTCAAAAAGCTTCGGCAACCTCTCTTTCCTTTTGGCTTCGGAGCGTAATAAGCCTAGCCTATGAGACTGCTGGACAGCAGCCCCCTGAAAGGATTACAGCTCATTCTACTAGAGCTGTGGCTTCCACCTGGGCCTTCAAAAATGAGGCCTCTGTTGAACAGATTTGCAAGGCTGCGACTTGGTCTTTGCTTCACACTTTTTCATAATTTTACAAATTTGATACTTTTGCTTCTTCGGAGGCTGTGTTTGGGAGAAAGGTTCCTCAGGCAGTGGTTCCTTCCGCTTAATCCTGCCTTGTCCCTCCCATCATCCGTGTACTTTAGCTTTGGTATTGGTATCCCACAAGTAATGGATGATCCGTGGACTGGATACACTTAACAAGAGAAAACATAATTTATGCTTACCTGATAAATTTATTTCTCTTGTAGTGTATCCAGTCCACGGCCCGCCCTGTCCTTTTAAGGCAGGTCTAAATTTTAATTAAACTACAGTCACCACTGCACCCTATGGTTTCTCCTTTCTCTGTTTGTTTTTGGTCGAATGACTGGATATGACAGTTAGGGGAGGAGCTATATAGCAGCTCTGCTGTGGGTGATCCTCTTGCAACTTCCTGTTGGGAAGGAGAATATCCCACAAGTAATGGATGATCCGTGGACTGGATACACTACAAGAGAAATACATTTATCAGGTAAGCATAAATTATGTTTTTTGATATTATCAAAATTAATGTTAGATCCATGTCTTTAGCTATTTTAGCTAGAAGAGCTTTGTGGCTTAAATCTTGGAATGCTGATATGACATCTAAATCTAGATTATTATCTCTTTCTTTCCAAGGTAAAAATTTATTTGGTTCCCAGTTGGATTCTATTATTTCAACTGTTCCTGGAGGAAAAGGGGTTTTTCTGCCTCAGGATAAAAAACCTAAGGGTAAATCTAAGGCTTCTAACCGCTTTCGTTCCTTTCGTCAAAATAAGGAACACAAATCTAATCCTTCCCCCAAGGAATCTGCTTCCAATTGGAAGCCTTCCTCAAATTGGAATAAATCCAAGCCATTTAAGAAACCAAAGTCAGCCCCTAAGTCTGTATGAAGGTGCGGCCCTCATTCCAGCTCAGCTGGTAGGGGGCAGATTAAGGTTTTTCAAGGATTTTTGGATAAATTCTGTCCAAAATCAATGGATTCAGAGCATTGTCTCTCAAGGGTATCGAATAGGATTCAGAGTAAGACCTCCTGTGAGAAGATTCTTTCTCTCACGTATCCCAGCAAATCCAGTAAAAGCTCAGGCTTTCCTGAAGTGTGTTTCAGACCTGGAGTCTTCAGGGGTAATCATGCTGGTTCCTTTTCAGGAACAGGGTCTGGGGTTTTATTCAAATCTATTCATTGTACCAAAGAAGGAAAATTCATTCAGACCAGTTCTGGATCTGAAAATTTTGAATCGCTATGTAAGAGTTCCGACTTTCAAGATGGTGACTATAAGAACTATTCTGCCTTTTGTTCAGCAAGGACATTATAGGTCTACAATAGACTTGCAGGATGCATACCTTCATATTTTGATTTATCCAGAACATTATCAGTTCCTGAGATTCTCTTTTCTAGACAAGCATTACCAATTTGTTGCTCTTCCATTTGGCCTAGCAACAGCTCCAAGAATATTTTCCAAGGTTCTAGGTGCCCTACTCTCTGTAATCAGAGAGCAGGGTATTGCGGTGGTTCCTTATTTGGACGATATCTTGGTACTAGCTCAGTCTTTACGTTCTGCATAATCTCACACAAATCAACTAGTGTTGTTTCTTCAAAGACATGGTTGGAGGATCAATTTACCAAAAAAGTTCTTTGATTCCTCAGACAAGGGTCACGTTTTTAGGTTTCCAGATGGATTCAGTGCCCATGACTCTGTCTCTAACAGACAAGAGACGTTTGAAATTGGTTGCAGCCTGTCGGCACCTTCAGTCTCAGTCATTCCCTTCAGTGGCTATGTGCATGGAAGTTTTAGGCCTCATGACTGCAGCATCGGATGCGATTTCTTTTGCTCGTTTTGACATGAGACCTCTCCAGCTTTGCATGTTGAATCAATGGTGCAGGGATTATACAAAGATATCACAGTTAATATCCTTAAATCCCAATATTCGACACTCTGACGTGGTGGTTAAATCACCAGCGTTTAGTTCAAAGGGTCTCCTTTGTTAGACCAACCTGGACTGTGATCACTACAGACGCAAGTCTTTCAGGTTGGGGAGCTGTTTGGGGATCTCTGACAGCACAAGGGGTTTGGAAATCTCAAGAGGCGAGATTACCAATCAATATCTTAGAACGTGCACTTTTCAGAGCTCTTCAGTTTTGGCCTCTGTTGAAGAGGGAACCATTCATTTGCTTTCAGACAGACAATATCACAACTGTGGCATATGTCAATCATCAGGGTGGGACTCACAGTCCCCAAGCAATGAAAGAAGTATCTTGGATACTTGCTTGGGCGGAATCCAGCTCCTGTCTAATCTCTGCGGTGCATATCCCAGGTGTAGACAATTGGGAGGCGGATTATCTCAGCCGTCAGACTTTACATCCAGGGGAGTGGTCTCCCCATCCAGATGTGTTTTCTCAGATTGTTCAGATGTGGGGTCTTCCAGAGATAGATCTCATGGCCTCTCATCTAAACAAGAAACTTCCCAGATACCTGTCCAGGTCCAGGGGAGTTCAGGCGGAAGCAGTGGATGGGCTGACACTTCCTTGGTGTTATCATCCTGCTTACATTTTCCGCCTCTAGTTCTTCTTCCAAGAGTGATATCCAAAATCATCATGGAACAATTGTTTGTGTTGCTGTTGGCTCCAGCGTGGCCACACAGGTTTTGGTATGCGGATCTTGTTCGGATGTCCAGTTGCCAACCTTTGCCACTTCCGTTAAGGCCAGACCTTCTGTCTCAAGGTCAGTTTTTCCATCAGGATATCAAATCATTAAATTTGAAGGTATGGAAATTGAACGCTTAGTACTAAGTCATAGAGGTTTCTCTGACTCAGTAATTAATACTATGTTACACGCTCGTAAATCTGTCTCTAGAAAGATTTATTATCGAGTTTGGAAGACCTACTTTTTCTGGTGTTCTTCTCATAAATTTTCCTAGAATTCTACAGTTTCTTCAGGATGGTTTGGATAAGGGTTTGTCTGCAAGTTCCTTAAAGGGACAAATCTCTGCCCTTTCTGTTTTATTTCATAGAAAGATTGCTAATCTTCCTGATATTCACTGTTTTGTACAGGCTTTAGTTCGTATTAAGCCCGTTTTTAATTCAATTTCTCCTCCTTGGAGTCTTAATTTGGTTTTGAAGGCATTACAGGCTCCTCCATTTGAGCCTATGCATTCTTTGGACATTAAACTACTTTCTTGGAAAGTGTTGTTCCTTTTGGCCATCTCTTCTGCTAGAAGAGTTTCTGAGCTATCTGATAAGGCGGTTTTGCGGACTTCATTTAAATTTTTGCCTAAAGTTGTGAATTCTAACAACATTAGTAGAGAAATTGTTGTCCCTTCCTTGTGTCCTAATCCTAAGAATTCTATGGAAAGATCCTTACATTCTTTGGATGTGGTAAGAGCTTTGAAATATTATTTTGAAGCTACTAAAGATTTCAGGAAGACTTCTAGTCTATTTGTTATATTTTCGGGTCCTAGGTAAGGTCAGAAGGCTTCTGCTATTTCCTTGTCTTCTTGGTTAAAGCTTTTGATTCATTCAGCTTATTTGGAGTCGGGTAAGACCCCGCCTCAGAGAATTACAGCTCATTCTACTAGATCAGTCTCCACTTCGTGGGCTTATAAGAATGAAGCTTCAGTTGATCAGATTTGCAAAGCAGCAACTTGGTTTTCTTTGCATACATTTACTAAATTCTACCGTTTTGATGTATTTGCTTCTTCAGAAGCAGTTTTTAGTTGAAAAGTTCTTCAGGCAGCTGTTTCAGTTTGATTCTTCTGCTGATGTTTTAAGTTTTTCTTGTCATTAAAAGAATAAACTTATTATTTGGGTTGTGGATTATTTTTCAGCGGAAAATGGCTGTTTTTTATTTTATCCCTCCCTGTCTAGTGACTCTTGCGTGGAGTTCCACATCTTGGGTATTGATATCCCATATGTCACTAGCTCATGGACTCTTGCCAATATGAAAGAAATTAATTTATCAGGTAAGTTCTTACATAAATTATGTTATATTATAGTAAATTCATAGATCAAGACGTATACATACACATATACATGTGTGTTTATATACATAAATATATATTACTTACATACACGTGTGATACACACACACACACACACATATATATATATATATATATATATATATATATATATATATATATATATATATATATATATATATATATATATATATATATATATATATATATATATATAAAACATTAAAAAAAAAAATATATATATATACACACACACACTCACACATATATACAAACACAGTGCTTTGGAATTTTCCTATACAAAATGCAATAACAATAATATAATAACCCAATAAAATTTGAATTTGGATTTCACAGCTATGAGGCATAGAAACCATCCAACCAAACCAAATTAAGTTTTAGGTGTGGCTGATGGCAGTCAGTTTTAAGATGCCGGTGGCTCCCTGGTGCCTGGGTTTGTCAAGCCTTGCAGTAGTCCACTGTTGCTCTTAAGTCAACATTAATATAAGTCAACCTTCTCTTTCACAGAAAAATGTATGTTCTTTATTCACAGGTGGAGTGCCCACTACAGCTGTCTTTATACGCACTATGCTGGTAGTAACCATTCATAAGAAAGGTGACTAAATGTGGCTCTAATTAGTCTTATCTGCACTAAACATGCCAAATATCTGACAAAACACAGGTCAAGCTCCATTGGCATAACACAGTCTCTAAATACCTTAATTCTTCTATTTATGCCATTCACTTTCTTTCATGCAATTAGTGGAACAGAATAAGGATCTGTTGGGAAGGTATAAATAACGCAAAGCAGATTATATCTTAACAACCATAATGACCTTGGGGCGAGGGAGCTCAGACAAGCTTTCTGAACCTGCTGCCAGTCCCCATGACACGCGACAACAGCAGTTAAGCTCAGAAAAAAAACAAGAGGCTTTCTATAAACCACAATCACTCTTCAAACTCTATCTGAAGGGGCCCAAAAGAGTTTGTAGGGAAATCTAACATCCTAATATGAACGTCTTTAGACTTTGTATACCTTGTCAGCAAAGCTGCACCACTTCCAAGAATGTAAGACTCCACAGTGCCATTATGTAAACAACTGGTGTTTTGCTGAAGCTCCTTAACCAGCATTTAACCCCTTGAGCACCAGAGATAGCTGCAGAGCAAACCCCTCAATAGGTTAAAGCCTGCTCTAGCAACAAATGAGCTAATGAAATTCAATGAATGCACAGTACCTCTTGGGAGCACAGTCAGCATCTGCAACAAGTGAGCAGTTGAAATGACACTATTTACAAAACCCAATCTATAAAGGTACATCATCTCTAGCACTGTTAGCACTGTGCCGTTATACTTGCAAAAACCAGAACATTTTTATATATAGAACAGTGAGGAACAGAGTACAAATGGCAACAGTTTACAAGTATTAATTGAACACATTTAATCTGAAATATTCTAAAAGGTTATTCTCAATACACACACACATATATATATGTGTGTGTATGTGTGTATATATATATGTGTGTGTGTGTGTATATATATATATATATATATATATGTGTGTGTGTATGTGTATATATATGTGTATGTGTGTGTGTGTGTATATATATATATATATATATATATATATATGTGTGTGTGTGTGTGTATATATATATATATATATATATGTGTGTGTATATATATGTGTGTGTGTGTGTATATATATATATATGTATATATATATATATATATATATATTATATATATATATATATATATATATATATATATATATATATATATATATATATACACACACACAAGTAAAAACTATACATTTTCACAAAAACACTCCAAGATGGGCTATATAAATGGATCATCTACAAAACATTTATGCAAAGAAAAATTTAGTGTACAACGTCCCTGTAAATGGTTTAAATTTAAGTTTCATGTCCCTTTAATCTAATTTTTTAACCGAATACTTTTTTCTTGCCATACCATCTACTTTGCAATACTGCTTCTGGTACATCTCACTGCACGATCCTGTGGAATACTGTTGTATCAGCTTCTTACTGGCAGAGAGTGTTTCTACTGCCAGTGTAGAGCCACTATCAGAGTACTTACAGAGAGCAGCAGAAAGCACAAAGGACACATTGCATACAGATTGTTAGTGTATTTTACTTGGTATTAAAATGAGTTCAACCCTGTTTCCTTTTTAAACATCACTCAGCCGTAGCCACATATATTTTTGTTTTATTTATTTACAGGGGCATAAAAGTTCAGAAAGAAAATTCTCTGCAACATTTTATTATTGCACTGCTGCTTCCATATACAAAGGGATTAAACAAAGTCAGCTGCTGAGTAGCAATCCATTACTGATGAGCTAATGACAAGAAACAAATGTGTGTAGCTACCAATTACCTGCTAGCTCCCAGTAGTGCATTGCTGCTGCTGAGCCTATGTACATCATTTTTTAACAAAGGTTACTAAGAGATCAAAGTGAATTAGATAATAAAAGGTCATTTAAAAGTGCAGTGTCTGAATGATGACTTTTTTATTTTTTTTATTTTCATGTCCCTTTTAATGGGACATAAGTCATGAATAGTCGTTGTTGTTATTAATTATTATGCTTGTGATGTACAACCCACGCATACTATTTTAACACCTTTTAAATGCAGTGCATGTTAATACAACTTTAAAGTAGCCTTTCTTTTTTAACATACAGGTTTGCTTGATTGACAGGTGTACCCATCAATACATATTTGCACTGTGTGCATCATATGGTGCCGATATTGGGCTTAAAAAAGTGATCTGTTTTACACTTTATATTGTGAAATGGATTAAGGTAGCATGTTTGGGTTTTAATACCCAAGCATAGTAATTGACTTTTTATATCCTTTTAAGCTTAAAAATGTAGCTGGTTAAAAGGTTTATTAAGTTTTTTACTCCTATAAAGATGAATCTTAAACCACTTTATTCCTACATTTATTTACTGTACTAAACTTTACAGTTTATTCTGCAGAGTTGTCGGATAGGAAGTATTTGGATAAATTGTCACAGGGCAATCCTAAACCATTGCAGGGAAGAAGTGCAGGAAAGGGAGACAGTTGGCCAGATGTGGACAGTGACCTGCTAACCTGAAATAACCAGCCAGAAAGCTTTGGTACTTATTGCTAGTGTACAAGTTATTCCTTTCTTATCATAGTTAGCATTGCAGATATACAAATACCATATGTAATTACTACACAGACATTCCCAGATTCAATGTGTAACCTGCTCAGAAACATAACACTATATGCATTTCTGTAGACTTTTTCTCATATGCTTTCCCAGCAGCAACACATTGTTTGTTTTTTGTTGAGCACCATGTAAAAGACATATCTTAAATTTTCACCATACAAAATACCTACACTCACTCACCATTACCTTTTTCTTCCTGTAATAATTTATCTCCCAATAACTCAGTTTAAAGATATCAAGCTTTAAAATAGTACTGTGTCCTGGCTAGGATGTCTTGATCTGATATCTTTCACTAGACTGAAGTCCTGAAGAGTGTTGTGACAGACTATCTCAGTTTACCATAAGGTTATGGCTAGGTATGTGCCAGGGCTGCAGGTTAATGAGTTAGCCCCTTGCTGAAGGCAATGTCCCCTGCAATATTCCAACACTGTTTACTCTGCTGCACCACTTTGTAGCCATGGCAACACTGCTGTTGGGGTGATAGTTCATGCAAGAGTCGTACTTTAATATTGGACGCATTAAATGTGTAAACATTTTTCTGTAGTCTTCCAATAGATTAACATTTCATCAGAATCTGAACTATATTAGAAAAGATTAACACCTTTGTTTGCTGCAATGGTTTTTCCTTTGTCAAACTCCGCACACCACTTTTCTTATTAGCTGGAGCCAAGCTGGACTTGAGTTTGGAGACAACAAAGCTCGCCACTGTCATTGTGTTAACAAAATCCCCATTGTTGGCTTCAGCAGAAGGGATAAGCTGACCAGTGACGTGCGGTGAGTTCAGAGGCTGGTGAGGCTATTAATAATGTTGCTTCATTCTTTTGTTATCCTTTGTTGAAGGACATGCAGCAATGCACAACTGGATGCTAACTGAACATATTAAATGAGCCAATGACAAGAGGCATATACACAACCACCAATCACCAGCTGCTCCGAGTAGTGCATTGCTGCTCCTTAGCCTATCTTGGTATGCTTTTCAAAGGATACTAAATGAAAAAAGCAAATTGGATAACATAAGTAAAATGTAAAAGTCTTTAATATTGTATGTTCTATCTGAAACATAAAAGAAAAATGTTGTGTAGAAAATGAACATTAATATATTCTTCAATAAAAAGCCTAAACACTTTCCATGTTTGTTGTTTTTTTGACAAGAGTGTTAAAATGACTCTTATGACAGTAGTTAGCAGAAATACCCATCAAGCACACAGACATAAATCACGAGGCTAACGTGTGAAATCTGTATTTAAGATACATGAAGAGAACTGACATGCATTTTCAGACAACTCTAACTTTCTGTGATTAAAAGCCTGTAAAGTTTAATCAACAGCTCTTGGAGTATCAGCAGCAGAGCAGCCTATATCAGATTCCAGTTTTTACTTTGTAACCCATAGACTGCCAGTCCAGTAATTACTAGAAGACATTGAAAGCTTCAGTTACAATAGCAGTCACTATCTGCCAGTGTCTTGTCCCTGATGTGCTATAGATTGCCATAATGTTCAGCCCCTTACTACTAAAAAAATGTAAAGAACAGAATTCTAATCAGTGAGCTGAATTTAATAAGGGGTGGTGCAATGTTCCAGAAACCCTTAAAAAAACAAAACCTTTTGTAGAAAGGCAACAGTCACAGTGACACTTCTGTTTTGCTTAGAACTAGCATAGCATTACTAATGTGTTTCTATCAAAGGAAAACTAGTTTTTGGATGGAATCTACTACTTGAAAATGTATATTAATTTCATAAGGAAGACTAGTTTTTGGATGGAATATACTACTTTATAAGTTGATATTAATTTCATAAGGTCAGTCACTGACCTTATGAAATTAATATAAATTTATCAAGTAGTAGATTCCATCCAAAAACTATTCTTCCTTTGATTGAAACACATTGCTAATGCTGTGCTAGTTCTAAGCAAAACTGAAGTGTCACTGTGACTGCTACCTTTCTACAAAAAGTTTTTTTTTTTAAGGGTTTCTGGAACATTGCAGTTGCACCACCCCATATTAAATTCAGCTCAATGATTAGAATTCTGTTCTTTACATTTTTTTTTGTGACTGCTGCCTTAGCCTAGCCTAATAGCCTTAAAATTTAAAAGCCTTTTAAAATTTAAGGCTATTAGGCTAGACTAAGGCCCCAGGGTAGTACTGTTACACACAAAGGGGTAATACTTATTACTGCACAGGGTAGTAATGTGACACCCAAAGGGTGAATAATTATTACTGCACAGGGTAGTACTGTCACACACAGAGGGGGAATGCTTATTACTTTCCAGGGTAGTACTGTCACACACAGAGGGGGAATGCTTATTACTGCCCAGGTTAGTACTGTCACACACAGAGGGGCAATGCTTATTACTGTCCAGGGTAGTACTGTCACAAACAGAGGGTGGATCCTTATTACTGCCCAGGGTAGTACTGTCACACACAGAGGGGGAATGCTTATTACTGCCCAGGGTAGTACTGTCACACACAGAGGGGGAATGCTTATTACTGCCCAGGGTAGTACTGTCACACACAGAGGGGGAATACTTATGACTATACTTATTATTGCACAGCAGTTGCGGCTCGTGGGTTATTCAAATGGGGGTTCACGGAATAGAGATTTAGAGGATATATAACACAAAATGTACCCCTCCCTTTTGTTTCACATATTAAAATGGTAGGCCAGTGAGCAACCTCTGCATTGGTCCTGTGGTATATTTTGAACCCTTTCTTTTTCTCCACTTAGTGGAGCATTCCCACATGCTTCTAAAATATCTTTAAAAAAATTACACAAATATAAATGCACTTACACCCCAATCTATTTATGATGCATATACAAAATAAATTTGATTTAACCCTTCAGCTACCAAGGAAAGGCTAATTTCTTCTGTTAAGTGTGATCAGTCCACGGGTCATCATTACTTCTGGGATATTACTCCTCCCCAACAGGAAGTGCAAGAGGATTCACCCAGCAGAGCTGCATATAGCTCCTCCCCTCTACGTCACTCCCAGTCATTCTCTTGCACCCAACGACTAGATAGGATGTGTGAGAGGACTATGGTGATTATACTTAGTTTTATATCTTCAATCAAAAGTTTGTTATTTTAAAATAGCACCGGAGTGTGTTATTACCTCTCTGGCAGAGTTTGAAGAAGAATCTACCAGAGTTTTGCTATGATTTTAGCCGGAGTAGTTAAGATCATATTGCTGTTCTCGGCCATCTGAGGAGTGAGGTAAACTTCAGATCAGGGGACAGCGGGCAGATGAATCTGCATAGAGGTATGTAGCAGTTTTTATTTTCTGACAATGGAATTGATGAGAAAATCCTGCCATACCGATATAATGTCATGTATGTATACTTTACACTTCAGTATTCTGGGGAATGGTACTTCACTAGAATTACACTGTAAGAAATACATAAAGCTGTTTAATAACTAGAGATTATGTTTAACGTTTTTTGCTGGAATGTAAAATCGTTTTCATTTGCTGAGGTACTGTGTGAATAAATGTTTGGGCACTATTTTTCCACTTGGCAGTTGCTTAATCTGTTTTTCTGACAGTTTCTGTTCTCCCTCACTGCTGTGTGTGAGGGGGAGGGGCCGTTTTTTGGCGCTTTTATTATGCATCAAATATTTCAGTCAGCAACTCATTGTATTCCCTGCATGATCCGGTTCATCTCTACAGAGCTCAGGGGTCTTCAAAACTTATTTTGAGGGAGGTAATTTCTCTCAGCAGAGCTGTGAGAATTATAGTTTGACTGAGATAAAAAACGTTTATTCTGTAATTTGTTTCCTGCTTTCAGAATTTGTTATCTTTGCTAATGGGATTAAACCTTTGCTAAAGTTGTGTTGTTTACAAGGATTGAGGCTATAACTGTTTCAATTTATTAATTTTCAACTGTCATAGATCTTCTGTGCTTCTTAAAGGCACAGTACGTTTTAATATTATTCTAATTGAATTGTATTTCCAAGTTGCAAGTTTATTTGCTAGTGTGTTAAACATGTCTGATTCAGAGGATGATACCTGTGTCATTTGTTGCAATGCCAAAGTGGAGCCCAATAGAAATTTATGTACTAACTGTATTGATGCTACTTTAAATAAAAGTCAATCTGTACAAATTGAACAAATTTCACCAAACAACGAGGGGAGAGTTATGCCGACTAACTCGCCTCACGTGTCAGTACCTACATCTCCCACTCAGAGGGAGGTGCGTGATATTGTAGCGCTGAGTACATCTGGGCGGCCATTACAAATCACATTACAGGATATGGCTACTGTTATGACTGAGGTTTTGGCTAAATTACCAGAACTAAGAGGTAAGCGTGATCACTCTGGGGTGAGAACAGAGTGCGCTGATAATATTAGGGCCATGTCAGACACTGCGTCACAGGTGGCAGAACATGAGGACGGAGAACTTCATTCTGTGGGTGACGGTTCTGATCCAAACAGACTGGATTCAGATATTTCAAATTTTAAATTTAAACTGGAAAACCTCCGTGTATTACTAGGGGAGGTGTTAGCGGCTCTGAATGATTGTAACACAGTTGCAATACCAGAGAAAATGTGTAGGTTGGATAAATATTTTGCGGGTACCGACGAGTACTGAGGTTTTTCCTATACCTAAGAGACTTACTGAAATTGTTACTAAGGAGTGGGATAGACCCGGTGTGCCGTTCTCACCCCCTCCGATATTTAGAAAAATGTTTCCAATAGACACCACCACAAGGGACTTATGGCAAACGGTCCCTAAGGTGGAGGGAGCAGTTTCTACCTTAGCTAAGCGTACCACTATCCCGGTGGAGGATAGCTGTGCTTTTTCAGATCCAATGGATAAAAAGTTAGAGGGTTACCTTAAGAAAATGTTTGTTCAACAAGGTTTTATATTGCAACCCCTTGCATGCATTGCGCCGATCACGGCTGCAGCGGCATTCTGGATTGAGTCTCTGGAAGAGAACATTGGTTCAGCTACTCTGGACGACATTACGGACAGGCTTAGAGTCCTTAAACTAGCTAATTCATTCATTTCGGAGGCCGTAGTACATCTTACTAAACTTACGGCGAAGAATTCAGGATTCGCCATTCAGGCACGCAGGGCGCTGTGGCTAAAATCCTGGTCAGCTGATGTTACTTCTAAGTCTAAATTGCTTAATATACCTTTCAAAGGGCAGACCTTATTCGGGCTGAAAGAGATTATCGCTGACATTACAGGAGGTAAAGGCCATGCCCTGCCTCAGGACAAAGCCAAGACTAGACAGTCTAATTTTCGTTCCTTTCGTAATTTCAAAGCAGGAGCAGCATCAACTTCCTCTGCACCAAAACAGGAAGGAGCTGTTGCTCGCTACAGACAAGGCTGGAAACCTAACCAGTCCTGGAACAAGGGCAAGCAGACTAGGAAACCTGCTGCTGCCCCTAAAACAGCATGAATTGAGGGCCCCCGATCCGGGATCGGATCTAGTGGGGGGCAGACTTTCTCTCTTCGCCCAGGCTTGGGCAAGAGATGTTCAGGATCCCTGGGCGCTAGAGATAATATCTCAGGGATACCTTCTGGACTTCAAATACTCTCCTCCAAGAGAGAGATTTCATCTGTCAAGATTGTCAACAATCCAGACAAAGAAAGAGGCGTTTCTACGCTGCGTACAAGAGCTCTTGTTAATGGGAGTAATCCATCCAGTTCCACGATCGGAACAGGGACAGGGGTTTTACTCAAATCTGTTTGTGGTTCCCAAAAAAGAGGGAACTTTCAGACCAATCCTGGACTTAAAGATCCTAAACAAATTCCTAAGAGTTCCATCGTTCAAGATGGAGACTATTCGGACAATTTTACCTATGATCCAAGAGGGTCAATACATGACCACTGTAGATTTAAAAGATGCTTACCTTCACATACCGATTCACAAAGATCATTATCGGTACCTAAGGTTTGCCTTCCTAGACAGGCATTACCAGTTTGTGGCTCTTCCATTCGGATTGGCTACAGCTCCAAGAATCTTCACAAAGGTTCTGGGTGCTCTTCTGGCGGTACTAAGACCGCGGGGAATCTCGGTAGCTCCATACCTAGACGACATTCTGATACAAGCTTCAAGCTTTCAAACTGCCAAGTCTCATACAGAGTTAGTGCTGGCATTTCTAAGGTCACATGGATGGAAGGTGAACGAAAAGAAAAGTTCACTCGTTCCACTCACAAGAGTTCCCTTCCTGGGGACTCTTATAGATTCTGTAGAAATGAAGATTTACCTGACAGAGGACAGGCTAACAAGACTTCAAAGTGCTTGCCGCACCCTTCATTCCATTCAACACCCGTCAGTGGCTCAATGCATGGAGGTAATCGGCTTAATGGTAGCGGCAATGGACATAGTACCCTTTGCACGCTTACACCTCAGACCACTGCAACTGTGCATGCTAAGTCAGTGGAATGGGGATTACTCAGACTTATCCCCTTCTCTGAATCTGGATCAAGAGACCAGAAATTCTCTTCTATGGTGGCTTTCTCGGCCACATCTGTCCAGGGGGATGCCATTCAGCAGACCAGACTGGACAATTGTAACAACAGACGCCAGCCTTCTAGGTTGGGGTGCCGTCTGGAATTCTCTGAAGGCTCAGGGACAATGGAGTCAGGAGGAGAGTCTCCTGCCAATAAACATTCTGGAATTGAGAGCAGTTCTCAATGCCCTCCTGGCTTGGCCCCAGTTGACAACTCGGGGGTTCATCAGGTTTCAGTCGGACAACATCACGACTGTAGCTTACATCAACCATCAGGGAGGGACAAGAAGCTCCCTAGCTATGATGGAAGTATCAAAGATAATTTGCTGGGCAGAGTCTCACTCTTGCCACCTGTCAGCAATCCACATCCCGGGAGTGGAGAACTGGGAGGCGGATTTCTTAAGTCGTCAGACTTTTCATCCGGGGGAGTGGGAACTTCATCCGGAGGTCTTTGCCCAAATACTTCGACGTTGGGGCAAACCAGAGATAGATCTCATGGCGTCTCGACAGAACGCCAAGCTTCCTCGTTACGGGTCCAGATCCAGGGATCCAGGAGCAGTCCTGATAGATGCTCTGACAGCACCTTGGGACTTCAGGATGGCTTACGTGTTTCCACCCTTCCCGTTGCTTCCTCGATTGATTGCCAGAATCAAACAAGAGAGAGCATCAGTGATTCTAATAGCACCTGCGTGGCCACGCAGGACTTGGTATGCAGACCTGGTGGACATGTCATCCTGTCCACCTTGGTCTCTACCTCTGAAACAGGACCTTCTGATACAGGGTCCCTTCAAACATCAAAATCTAACTTCTCTGAAGCTGACTGCTTGGAAATTGAACGCTTGATTTTATCAAGACGTGGATTTTCTGAGTCAGTTATTGATACCTTAATACAGGCTAGGAAACCTGTTACCAGAAAGATTTACCATAAGATATGGCGTAAATACCTATATTGGTGTGAATCCAAAGGTTACTCTTGGAGTAAGGTTAGGATTCCTAGGATATTGTCTTTTCTACAAGAAGGTTTAGAAAAGGGTTTATCTGCTAGTTCATTAAAGGGACAGATCTCAGCTCTGTCCATTCTGTTACACAAACGTCTGTCAGAAGTTCCTGACGTCCAGGCTTTTTGTCAGGCTTTGGCCAGAATTAAGCCTGTGTTTAAAACTGTTGCTCCACCATGGAGTTTAAACCTTGTTCTTAATGTTTTACAGGGCGTTCCGTTTGAACCCCTTCATTCCATTGATATAAAGTTGTTATCTTGGAAAGTTCTATTTTTAATGGCTATTTCCTCGGCTCGAAGAGTCTCTGAATTATCAGCCTTACATTGTGATTCTCCTTATTTGATTTTTCATTCGGATAAGGTAGTCCTGCGTACTAAACCTGGGTTCTTACCTAAGGTAGTTACTAACAGGAATATCAATCAAGAGATTGTTGTTCCTTCTTTATGCCCAAATCCTTCTTCAAAGAAGGAACGTCTACTGCACAACCTGGATGTAGTCCGTGCTCTAAAATTTTACTTACAGGCAACTAAGGAATTTCGACAAACGTCTTCTCTGTTTGTCATTTACTCTGGGCAGAGGAGAGGTCAAAAAGCTTCCGCTACCTCTCTTTCTTTTTGGCTTCGTAGCATAATTCGTTTAGCTTATGAGACTGCTGGACAGCAGCCTCCTGAAAGAATTACAGCTCATTCTACTAGAGCTGTGGCTTCCACTTGGGCCTTCAAGAATGAGGCCTCTGTTGAACAGATTTGCAAGGCTGCAACTTGGTCTTCGCTTCATACTTTTTCCAAATTTTACAAATTTGACACTTTTGCTTCATCGGAGGCTATTTTTGGGAGAAAGGTTCTTCAGGCAGTGGTTCCTTCTGTATAAAGAGCCTGCCTATCCCTCCCGTCATCCGTGTACTTTTGCTTTGGTATTGGTATCCCAGAAGTAATGATGACCCGTGGACTGATCACACTTAACAGAAGAAAACATAATTTATGCTTACCTGATAAATTCCTTTCTTCTGTAGTGTGATCAGTCCACGGCCCGCCCTGTTTTTTAAGGCAGGTAAATATTTTTTAATTTATACTCCAGTCACCACTTCACCCTTGGCTTTTCCTTTCTCGTTGGTCCTTGGTCGAATGACTGGGAGTGACGTAGAGGGGAGGAGCTATATGCAGCTCTGCTGGGTGAATCCTCTTGCACTTCCTGTTGGGGAGGAGTAATATCCCAGAAGTAATGATGACCCGTGGACTGATCACACTACAGAAGAAAGGAATTTATCAGGTAAGCATAAATTATGTTTTTGGCGATTTAAGATAAAATGTGCCTGTTACTGACTGCAGCCTCCCTGCAATAAAATGATGCCTCCAGCAATAAAATCATGCCCACAGCCCTCCTGCAATAAAATTATGCCTCCAGCTATAAATGATGCCCCAGCCCACCTACAATAAAATTATGCTCCCAGCCCCCCTTTGTAATAAATTATGCCACCAGCCCGCTGCAATAAAATGATGCCCCAGCCCTGCTGCAATAAAATACCGCCCCCAGAACCCCTGCAATAAAATGATGCCCCTGCAATAAAATGATGCCCTCAAGCCTGCTGCAATAAAATGATGCCCCCAGCCCTTCTGCAATAAAATGATGCCTCCAGCCCGCTGCAATAAAATGATGCCCCCCAGCACCCCTGCAATAAAATGATGCTCCTAGCAATAAAATGATGTCCTGAGCTCCCCTGCAATAAATGATGCCACCAGCCCCACTGCAATAAATGATGCCCACAGCAATAAAATGAAGCCCCCAGGCCAGCCCCCCTGCAATAAAATTATGCCCCAGCAATATAATGATGTCCCCAGCCCCACTGCAACAAAATGATGTCCCAAAAGTCCCCCCTACAATAAAATTAAGCCTCCAGCCATAAATGATGCACCCAGCCCCGCTGCAATAAATGAGGCCCCCAGTACCCCTGCAATAAAATGATTTTCCCAGCATTAAAATGATGCCCTGAGCCCCCCTGCAGTAAATGATGCCACCAGCCCCCCTGCAATAAATGATGCCGACAGCAATAAAATGATGCCCTGAGCCCCCCTGCAATAAATGATGTCCCCAGCCCCCCTGCAATAAAATGATGGCCACAGCCAGCCTCCCTTGCAATAAAATGATGCCTCAAGCCCCCCTGTAATAAAATGATGTTCCCAGCCCCTCCTTGCAATAAAATTATGCCTCCAGCCATAAATGATGTCCCAGCCCCCCTACAATAAAATTATGCCCCCTGCAATAAAAGGATGCCCCCAGCAATAAATAGATGCCCCCAGCCCCCTTCAATAAAATGATGCCCTAAGCCCCCCTGCAATAAATGATGCCACCAGTCCCACTGCAATAAATGATGCCCCCAGCAATAAAATGAAGCCCCCAGGCCAGCCTCCTGCAATAAAATGATGTCCCCAGCCCCCTCCTGCAATAAAATGATATCCCCCAGCTCCCCCAGCAATAAAATGATGCCCCAAGCCCCCCTGCAATAAAATGATGCCCCAAGCCCCCCCTGCAAAAAATTATGCCCCCAGCACCACTACAAAAAAAATGCACCAGCAATAAAATGTGCTCCCCCAGCTGCATTCATTACTTTTGGGAATACAGAACCTGGCCACCAGGAGGGGAAAAAGACACCCCAGCCAAAGGCTTAAATACCTCCCCCACTTCCCTCATCCCCCAATCATTCTTTGCCTTTCATCACAGGAGGTTGGCAGAGAAGTGTCGGAAGCATTACGGAGTAGTTCCTTATGGAGGGTAATACTTTTTGAGATGGAGTTTTTAGTAGTCTTGACAGCCTCTCAGTGAGAGCAGTGATGAAGGTTAGAGTACGGAGATGCAGGGAGAGTCTTTCTTCAAAACCATCCCGACTCATATTAACAGCTCCATAAGCAATCAGCGTTGACGAGTTTTGCTGCCTGCTTTCTGTACAAAGAATTATAGTGTTCTGCACCTCGTGACATGACCGCACAGGCTCACTGGAGGTGAACGATAGCCCAACACAAACGTTCATAATATAAATATACAAAGTGCAAAGTAGGAGCACCGTCTTCATAGGAAGAGTGGCTAAAGTGCGGCGTAGAAATGTATTATATATGCAAGTGTAACTTTATATAGAACATGCATATAGTACCTGGCATTATGTCTGACCATGTGCAGTTACAGGATGGGCAAATTATATCGGTTATATTCAATTATAAGCAAGAGCACATGCTTCAGAAGCGCTGCTACCATCTGTCAAACTTAAAGGACTGTGTTGCTGTTCCAGATTGTTTAAATTTTTACTTGCATGTTAACGTAAAATAAGAAGACAGGGTCTCAGTGGGACTCCTTTATCTTTATGGAATCAAGGGTTAATATCTCCTGAGGGGGATGATTAAACAGTGGGGACTATTCATGTTTGTTATGTGATTCTGACTGCTTTGGTGTAGCAGACGTTTAGATGTTTGGGGCTCATAGGCTATTACGGAATGTACAGATGTACATGATTAATTTTCTTGCTGCACAGTTTTATTACTCTGGCGCGCTTTTCCTTAGCGGGAGTGATCTTGCGCGTTGCACCATATGACCAGGTACGTCCCCGTTTTGTTTTTTCCATTTCCGTATTCCTGACCGAGCGTCTGCGGAGATCTGTTTCTCTACCTGTCTGGTTCATAGGAGGTAGTGAGTGCCCCAGCCATTGGGGCTTTATGGTGCCAGTTGTTTTTTTCCATAAGCTACTTAGTCGAGTTATGGAGGATTCTGATATGTTGGGGGGGGGGGTCCTCTGAGTCAGATTTTGATACTTGTGTATATTGTAAGGAGGCCCAGGTAAACTATCCCTCTCAATTATGTTCCGTATGCCGCCATAGGGTGTTCTCCTCTTCCAATGTTGAGAGGTTAGAGAACACTGAGCCATCCGCCTCTGAGGATTCTGCATCCTGTAAGTTTTTTCTCCCTAGAATCTTCTGTTCCTACACTGGCAGTTGTCCCGAATACCGTTACCCCTTCTCCTGAGGGACGTCTTTCTACCAGAGGTTACTGCATGGTTTCGCATTGCAATATCTCTGGCTTTAGCACATTTACATCTTTCTGCCACGTGCAAGAAAATACTTAATCCGTGTGCTCCTACCCAAGGTCCGGCATGTAAAAGGACAATGTGATCTGATCAGTCTTCTGGGGAAGCGGTGTCCTTTGAGGCTTCAGAGGTGCTACCTCCAGATTTGGAGCCCCCAGATACTCCCGACGGAGATTAATTTTGCTTCTGTCTCTTTCGGTGGAAAATATATTTAAAAAAACAAACAAAAAAAAACAAAAAACATAAAACAGAACAAAGACAAAAATAGAGGATGTTTCTGGTCGGGGCGATGTTCCCCCGATATGTCTGAGACTATGTTTAAGCGCTGGTGCTCATATGTTCTTCTGTTTGTTATTCTCCCTTTTCTGGCTCTGCTAGAACGTTAGAATTTTCCGTTTGAGACCCTTGAACAGATATGTTGTATGCTGTCGGGCTGGTCCTGGTTGGGTATTAGTTATCTCTGTTCTTTTGAGGTTCATAGCAAGATATGTTGTATCCTATATAACAGGCTGGACCTGTTTGGGTACTAGTTATCTCTCTTCTTTCTTTTTCTCATGAGGTTATTCCTTGTCCCTTTGGTCCAGAGGAAGCCCTTCTAGCCTAGATGTTAGGCTGGTCCTAGTTAAATCATCTTGGTTTGGGCGTCCGTTATTGGAGAAGGGTCTACGAGTTAATACCCAGCTTAGCAAAGCTGTGTTTTGGAATTTAAATTCTGCTGTGGCAGTCTTCTTCAGGAGATAAGCTTTCCCCTTTCGGATGGGGGGAGACGGGTGACTTTTTTTTCTTGGAGTACTTTTTCCGGTTTCTTCTCACAGGGGTTATATTCTTCCCCCGCTATGGTGCTCCATAGGGGTTTTCTCGTTCTTTTTATGCTCTCTATGCAGAGTTTATTTCTTCTTCCTCTTGAGGGTTGCTATGAGGTTCTCTCTCCCTTTATCAGGGAGATGGTTACTTCCTGTCCTTATGTTGAGGATATCCGGATTTTCAGGGCCGTATTATTTCAGTAACCCCGTTCTGATCCTAGTTTTCTTGGGATCTAGGGGGCTGTTTATTCAGTTTCCTGTTTTGCTGGGTTCTGGTTGCTCCTGCTTTTGGCATTTCTGGTTTTCTCCATCGCCTGCTAGGAGTTTTAAGGAATTTTCATTGTCCTTTCTATCCTTGGCATTGGTTTTGGATTGGAGTTCCTGGGTAGACCCCAGGGTGGTTTTTGGATGCGGTTTGGTCTTTCAGACAGGAAGTCCTTTTCGGCCTTTTTGAGTTTCAGTACTCTATAGGCTTACCCTGCATTTTTCTTTCAGACCTCTGTTGGTACTGTGCAGGGGTGATGTTTAGCCTAGTTCCGATTCTTCGGTTTGGCGATTTTGCTCCTATATCTTCCAGATATCATCCTGTTTTCTGGATTGTCCGCTCCGGTCTCCAGTATGCGGTAGATTGTTCCCTGTTCTGGGATACTTACTTTGATCTTCTGGGGCGTTTTGGATTTATCTCTACCATGGAGTGGGAGAGTGTATTTTGGGATTCTTTTTATTTTTGTTAATCTTCGGTCAGTGGGTTTGAACCCAGGCAAAGCTCCTACTTTCTGATCTGCTGTGGGCTTCTGGTGTCAGCTAGCCTTCCAAAGCAGAGGTTATTACTCTGGGGACTTAGTTTTCTATTGTTATTCAGTTGGGTTCTTTCTGAAACAGGTCCTTTTTCTGTCTCCCAGAGTTTGGCAGGAGGTCGAGGGACTCTCCTTCTGTGTGAACCTGTTCTGGATTCCCGGAGAGGTTTTTCGAAGCTAAACCTTTGAGGAATCCGGTATAGACTTTTGAACGTCCGTGCCTGTCCTAGTCTTTTTCCTTAGGGGATTCTTAGGATGATCTATGGATCTTTTAGGGCTTGGGATGTTTATCTTCCTTACCCTCCTTTGCTATGTCACACCTTCTGGGTTGACTTAGTCTGTCAGGAGCAGGCGTCAGGGTATCTGATTGCCTTTCTTATGCTGCAACTTCATTTCGTAGTTTGGTCTTCTTCATTATGGGTGCTTCCTTATGGCGTTTGACTGAATCTTCCCTTTTGGATCTGTTTAAGGGTTATTTCTGAAGCGTGTCAGTCCTTTCCTCAGCTTGCAGCCCTCGTTATCTTGGGGGTGGTGTCCTTCCTCCCCCTGTTTCTTGGGGGGGGGGGTTGATTCCCCCTGTTTTTATACCTTTTCTTGAGGTTCTCCTTTGTCTCTTTTCAGGGTGTACCGGAAGAAGGGTTTGTTAGCCTGGGGGTTAGCCTGGCTACCTCTCAGTCGGGGGGTTACGGGTTGTATCATTCGTTGCCTTCTGCCCTGGTATGTGGGCTCCTAAACAGATTCTAGATGTCAGTTTCTGGTCTATTCCTGTGGTTAATGAACTCTTGCTGTTCATTTATTTTCGCTTGGACGCGGACTGTGGTCAGGCAGTTCCATTCTTGTCTTTTTGCCTCTTCAGGAACTTAGACTTTCCTGTTGGTTTTTTTACATCGGTATCGATGCAGGAGATGGTTCTGAATTTTCTATTCTTTGACCTGTTCTGATGGGGAGTATTTTATACATGTCCTAGTCTCTCTTACAGTCTGGTACTTCGCTCTCTTTGGGGTTTTTGCTCTATGGAATTTTTTCCTTCGGGTTCTCCAAGGAGCTTCTCCCTCTGTTTCTTTTTTTTTTTCTGGGATCGTCCCTTTTGGTCCTTTCAATCTTTTTAGCGTACTCTGCTTACTTCTATGTATCTTCCTATTCGGAAGAGCCTTGGTTGTCCTCCTTGTCATGTTCGGGGGGGAATGTTCTTCATTTTGGTCTCGTAGACAGCGGGACTCTAGTCTCCTCAGAGGTTTTTTGGGCTCATTTTGGGACCAGTCTGGTTTCTGGCGTGGGCTCTTATGGTCATAATTGTTGGACAGTTACTTGGTCCTTCTAACATTTTTTTTGTTTCTTTTGCTTCTGTTGAAGCAGTTTTCAGGAGATTGTTTTTTTTTTTTCAGACTGTGGTGCCCTTAGATTGGGTCCGCTTATCTTGTTACCTCCCCCCCCCCCCCCCCCGTTAGCATTCAGTGTACTCTATAGCTTGGGTATTGTTTTCCCAAAAGTAATGAATGCAGCTGTGGACTCTCCCTGTATTTAGAAGGAAAACATAAATTATGACTTTCCAGATCATTTCCTATCCTTCGATACAGGGAGAGTCCACAGCTCCCGCCCGTGCTCTCTGGTGGGCGGCCCTAACTTGTTTTCTTCTGGCACTTTTCTCACCCTGATATTTCTCCTACTGTTCCTTGTTCCCTCAGCAGAATGATTAGGGGATGAGGGAAGTGGGGGAGGTATTTAAGCCTTTGGCTGGGCTGTCTTTGCCTCCTCCTGGTGGCCAGGTTCTGTATTCCCAAAAGTAATGAATGCAGCTGTGGACTCTCCCTGTATCGAAGGAAAGGAAATTATCTGGTAAGTCATAATTCGTTTTTTATTGGCTTTTAGGCTGCCCTCAAGTTATTTTTACACTGTCATATTGCTTAATTAAATCAGCATAAAAGTGTAATAATGTATTAGAAAATGTTATTGCATTATTGCTTGCATATTACTGTGTTTAAACACATAGATAAAAACAGCACTAGAGCGCTAAAGCATGATCCTAAGCTGAACATGGACCAATGAGCCAGTCACAAGTGGCAAAAAATAAGGGTTGTTCTGGCTACATTTGAAACATTTTCATAGAGTAAAACTTTTTAACACTTTAGGACTATAATAAAAATGTGTGCAGTAAAAAAACTTTAAATTATATTTCCATTATTTATTTTGTCTAATTTTCCTGTAATATAACTCTGAAAATTGAGAGCTTTCCATTTCCCCTGAGCTTCTGTAAAGTTATTGGGGCCATCATTTTATAGTTCGTTTATGCCTGTTCTTAGCTCATGTACCCTGCTGAGGTCAGTTAGAAACAATTGACCTGATAAAATAACAGATATTGCTATTTTCTGCCCAGCCATTGATTGCACAGTAACTCCTAAATATCTGTTTATATTTGTCCTCATCAGAAGAGATTAGCTAAGGGAAACCTAGGTTTCAACACAGCGACACCCATTACTGTATAGAAACTTCAATTTAAAACATCTTAATTCATAATTTTTAAGTGATGGTAAATCTGAGTGTTTAACAAACATGACTTGACTGCTAAATAGCCTTATCCTGACATATTGTGCACATGTAGAATTTTGGTGTACATCTCATACCTAATCATCTTATTTTTGAGTACCCTTTGATGTATTTTTTTTTTGTCTGATCAGTCTTTTTTTTTTAATCTCTGCTGAAATTTGCTGAAATAGGTACTGTGGTTGAACCAAGTAGGAAAAATTACCTTAAAAGTGAAGTTTTCATTTTTTTTCTGCTTATCCCCACAATATTGTTCAGTAGTATCCCTATCTTTTTGACCAAGAGGGTCTGATTGGTACAGACTTTTATGCTTTAGCAAAAGGAAGAGTTAATTTTAGATTAATCATATCTTGGGTATAAACATATATTTTGCAATCTTTGGCATCTTTTGGATAGTATTATAGGGAGTATGGTCTTTTATCCATTTCCTTAAAATAACCTCTATTCAGGAGTCTGTAACTGTATTGTGTTGAATAAATATTGTGGATATATTCTTTCTACAGATTGCCTGGTGTGCTACTTTTCTGTATATAAGCTTTCTGACTGTCAGCGTATCACACTTTGCTTGTTGGAAGCTTTAATATATATATATATATATATCCTAGTGCTTGTTGCATAAATGATATGCAACTCTCTAAAATACTTTTCTCCTCAGGGGATATTACACTGCTGTCTTTGTTTCTTTCCTTCTCTCTTATCATTGCTCCTTTTTTACTTCCCTTTGTTCATTTATTCTTGTTTTCTTTCCCTAATCCCTTCTACTCATTTTTTCCCAATTTCTTCCTCCTTTATGCTTTGTTCGTTTCTTACCTCTTCCTTACTCCACTCCATCTCTCCTTCATTCCTTCGCTCCCTCGTCACTTATTTTTTTGTTTTTTATTTATGCTTTTTTATTACAATTTGCAATGTTTATAACGGTTACGTGAAATGCTGTCAAAACATACATGATAAAGTATACATCAAGACCCATCCAGATAAACAGTTCAACACACGTATGAAGAGTCCATTACGGATTTGATCCAAACAATTGCAACTAATTGGGTAAGACAGTCCATTTCGCCATGGTCTTAGAACTATTGAGATCACAAAGCTAAGCTTGAGGTAGTGCATCTTGTAACAGAAAAACAAGATTAACCACTAAATTCGTTATAACATATAAGGAAACTCAGTAAGAAGCAGTGTAAAGAACAATATTTTAAGAAAAAACACAGTGAGTAACATAAACTAATTGGATGTCACACTAATATAGATTTTATTAAAGCAAGTATCTAGGTTGAGATGTATCAAGTATGATGGAGTGGGGTGGATGTGGGTTTAACTCGGTTGAAGTAATATAATCAAATGTTGATTAGGACGGACTTCCAGATAAACAGCATATTGTAGTAAGTGCCTAAGGTATCAGTTATTAGGTAGTGATATCTTTCAATTTTAAGGTTTTGCTGGAATTTCAATGTAACCTGGGGACTAGGCAAAATAGGAATATCGAGGGGTTAAGGGGGATCGTCACTAAGCTTTATTATTTATAAAGCACCATTGGGGATATAGATTAGAATAAAAAGGAAAAGACAATTCCATGAATGAGTTACAATCTATAAGTGCTGTACAGAACAAGTGGCCTGTGAGCTTACAATACATGCTATAGGGAACAGATGAGAATGAGGGCTGTTGGGATCTCAGGCTAGGAAATGCAAGAAATAGGTTAATGCAGTTTGTATGCTTCTGTAAACAGGTGTGTCTTTAGGGAAAGCTTGAAATTTTGAAAGATTCAGGTCAGATTGTCATTATTAGACAAGGAGTTCCTCAGAACTGATACAGGCCAAAGCCGGCAGTATAGGAATGTGTAGTGTTAGCAGCTTTATAGTTTTTAGTGTCAAGACTTGAATTTTACTCTTGAAGCTAAGGTGTAGCCAGTGACAGAAATGTTTTCCTTACAAATCGCTGCTCATCCACTGTAAGACAGACAGAAGCCTTCACAATGGACTGCAGATGGAGGAGAATCTCAGTTTTTGCAATGTCAAGTTTTAGATAATCTGTCATTCTTTCCTTTCTCTTTTTTATGTATCTTATTTTAATGTTTCTTCCCATCTATTTTCTCTGTCCTTTCCTTCCCCAGCTGTTTTTTGCTCTTTTTTATTTACCCCATAGCTTTCTATTGTAATGCTGGGTGATGCTGAAAAATGCATTTACTTTTGTGTTTACGTGACCCCTATGTTTTACATAATGAAAGCTGAAAATCAATGAGTGCTGATAAGTGAGCTATTGTCTTCTAAACCAGTGTTTTTCAACCAGTGTGCCGTGGCACACTAGTGTGCTGTGAGAGATCCTCAGGTGTGCCGTGGCACACTAGTGTGCTGTGAGAGATCCTCAGGTGTGCCGTGGCACACTAGTGTGCTGTGAGAGATCCTCAGGTGTGCCGTGGCACACTAGTGTGCTGTGAGAGATCCTCAGGTGTGCCGTGGCACACTAGTGTGCTGTGAGAGATCCTCAGGTGTGCCGTGGCACACTAGTGTGCTGTGAGAGATCCTCAGGTGTGCCGTGGCACACTAGTGTGCTGTGAGAGATCCTCAGGTGTGCCGCGGCAGACTGACAACAATGTGACATATTTTTTATACTTTGCTTGTTTTTTATTCTGGGTCGTTTTTTTATTTTGAGTGAGATGATGACTGATGGGGGGAGGGGACTTTTCCCAGTGCGGGGGTGTCCCTATTTCAAATTTTGGAATATTGGGAGGTATGTGACAGGCTCATCAGGCATCATTTACAACCATGACATATTGACATTCATTCACAGACTATCATTATGATTGTTTGTGAATGAATGTCAATATGTCATGTATAGTTTGTAGGAGGCATGGCATGACAGCACAGTACAGTGTGTGTGTGTGTGTGTGTATGTGTATGTGTATATATATATATATATATACACACACACACACTGTATTAAGCTACAATGTGTTATTTTGTAAAATTTTGGGATGGTGGTGTGCCGCAGGATTTTTTAATGTAAAAAAGTATGCCACTGCAAAAAAAAGGTTGAAAATAACTGTTCTAAACCAGTGTTTCTTAACTTCAGTCCTCAAGTACCCCTAACAGGCTAGATTTTCATGATATCTGATCTAGAGCATAGGTAAAATAATCAATGATGGGTGGCAACAGGTTAGTAACCATGGTAACTGATCAGCTGATTATTCACCTGTACTGTAGTTAGGACATCATGAAAATCTGGCCTGTTACTTGAGGACTGGTGTTGAGAAACACAAACTATAAATCATTAAGTTAGCAACTATTAAAAGTATTTTGTTTAGTAATGTAAACATGTCTGTGCATGGAATTTCTCATCTCTAAGGAAAATATGTAGAGTTATCTATGTCAAGGTCATGTTATATACAGCTATTCCCACCAAGATTCTTTCACTTGGTGTAAGGTCACACAACTAAGTTTAAAACTTTACAGTGAGAGCTTGACAAGTTTTTTTTTTTATTAAAGGAACATTGTAGTGCAAAAGAACCCGCTGCAAATAGGCTCAGTGTATGTGTCTGCTCAGGACCAGCATTTAATCTCAATGGCTTCCTAGTGTTACTTGAACTTTAGACTTGCAGGGTCGGCAGAGCAAAATAACCTGCTCTAACTTGTTAGCATATGTAATTTAAAGAGACAGTCAACTCAAAAATGTTTATTGGTTATAAAGATAGATAATCCCTTTATTACCCATTTCCCAGTTTCGCACAGCCATCATGGTTATATTAATATACTTTTAACCTCTGTGATTAACTTGTATCTAGGCCTCTTTTGACAGCCCCCTAATCACATGACTTATTATTTATTATCTATTGACTTGCATTTTAGCTTTGTTGTGCAGAGCCCACGGGCGTGAGCACAATGTTATCTATATGGCCCGCGTGAACTATATATGAAAAGCAAATGAAAAAGCATGTGATTAAGAGGCTGTCAATAGTGGCTTAGAAACAGGCAGACATGTAGAGGGTTAAAGGTTATAAAGTAAATTGATATAACAATGTTTCTCCAACATAGGTGTGTCCGGTCCACGGCGTCATCCTTACTTGTGGGATATTCTCTTCCCCAACAGGAAATGGCAAAGAGCCCAGCAAAGCTGGTCACATGATCCCTCCTAGGCTCCGCCTACCCCAGTCATTCTCTTTGCCGTTGTACAGGCAACATCTCCACGGAGATGGCTTAGAGTTTTTTAGTGTTTAACTGTAGTTTTTATTATTCAATCAAGAGTTTGTTATTTTAAAATAGTGCTGGTATGTACTATTTACTCAGAAACAGAAAAGAGATGAAGATTTCTGTTTGTATGAGGAAAATGATTTTAGCACCGTAACTAAAATCCATGGCTGTTCCACACAGGACTGTTGAGAGCAATTAACTTCAGTTGGGGGAACAGTGTGCAGTCTCTTACTGCTTGAGGTATGACACATTCTAACAAGACGATGTAATGCTGGAAGCTGTCATTTTCCCTATGGGATCCGGTAAGCCATGTTTATTAAGATAGTAAATAAGGGCTTCACAAGGGCTTATTAAGACTGTAGACTTTTTCTGGGCTAAATCGATTCATTATTAACACATATTTAGCCTTGAGGAATCATTTATTCTGGGTATTTTGATATGATTATATCGGCAGGCACTGTTTTAGACACTTTATTCTTTAGGGGCTTTCCCTAATCATAGTCAGAGCCTCATTTTCGCGCCGGTATGGCGCACTTGTTTTTGAGGACAGCATGGCATGCAGCTGCATGTGTGTGGAGCTCTGATACATAGAAAAGTCTTTCTGAAGGCATCATTTGGTATCGTATTCCCCTTTGGGCTTGGTTGGGTCTCAGCAAAGCAGATTCCAGGGACTGTAAAGGGGTTAAATATAAAAACGGCTCCGGTTCCGTTATTTTAAGGGTTAAAGCTTCCAAATTTGGTGTGCAATACTTTTAAGGCTTTAAGACACTGTGGTGAAATTTTGGTGAATTTTGAACAATTCCTTCATACTTTTTCGCAATTGCAATAATAAAGTGTGTTTAGTTTAAAATTTAAAGTGACAGTAACGGTTTTATTTTAAAACGTTTTTTGTGCTTTGTTATCAAGTTTATGCCTGTTTAACATGTCTGAACTACCAGATAGATTGTGTTCTGACTGTGGGGAAACCAAGGTTCCTTCTCATTTAACTATATGTATTTTATGTCATAAAAAAATTTAGTAAAAATGATGCCCAAGATGATTCCTCAAGTGAGGGGAGTAAGCATGGTACTGCATCATCCCCTCCTTCGTCTACACCAGTCTTGCCCATACAGGAGGCCCCTAGTACATCTAGTGTGCCAATACTCCTTACTATGCAACATTTAACGGCTGTAATGGATAATTCTATCAAAAACATTTTAGCCAATATGCCCACTTATCAGCGAAAGCGCGACTGCTCTGTTTTAGAAAATTCTGTAGAGCATGAGAACGCTGATGATATGGTTTCTGAAGGGCCCCTACACCAGTCTGAGGGGGCCAGGGAGGTTTTGTCTGAGGGAGAAATTTCAGATTCAGGAAACATTTCTCAACAAGCTGAACCTGATGTGATTACTTTTAAATTTAAGTTGGAACATCTCCGCGCTCTGCTTAAGGAGGTGTTATCCAATTTGGATGATTGTGATTATCTGGTCATTCCAGAACCACTATGTAAAATGGAAAAGTTCTTAGAGGCCCCGGGGCCCCCCGAAGCTTTTCCTATATCCAAGCGGGTGGCGTACATTGTTAGTAAAGAATGGGACAGGCCCGGTATACCTTTAGTACCTCCCCCCATATTTATAAAATTGTTTTCCTATAGTCGACCCCAGAAAGGACTGATGGCAGACAGTCCCCAAGGTCGAGGGGGGCGGTTTCTACTCTACACAAGCGCGCCACTATACCCATAGAAGATAGTTGTGCTTTCCAAGATCCTATGGATAAAAAATTAGAAGGTCTGCTAAAGATGTTTGTTCAGCAAGGTTCCCTTCTACAACCAATTGCATGCATTGTCCCTGTCACTGCAGCCGCGTGTTTCTAGTTTGATGAGCTAGGAAAGGCGATTATTAGTAATTCTTCTTCTTATGAGGAGATTATGGACAGAATTCGTGCTCTTAAATTGGCTAATTCTTTCACCCTAGACGCCACCTTGCAATTGGCTAGGTTAGCGGCGAAAAAATTCTGGGTTTGCTATTGTGGCGCAGAGCGCTTTGGTTAAAATCTTGGGCAGCGGATGCGTCTTCCAAGAACAAATTGCTTGACATTCCTTTCAAGGGGAAAACACTCTTTGGCCCTGACTTGAAAGAGATTATCTCTGATATCACTGGGGGCAAGGGCCACGCCCTTCCTCAGGATAGGTCTTTTCAAGACCAAAAATAAACCTAAGTTTCGTCCCTTTCGCAGAAACGGATCAGCCCCAAGGGCTACGTCCTCTAAGCAGGAAGGTAATACTTCTCAAGCCAATCCAGCCTGGAGACCTATGCAAGGCTGGAGCAAAGGAAAGCAGGCCAGGAAACCTGCCACTGCTACCAAGACAGCATGAAATGCGGGCCCCCGATCCGGGACCGGATCTGGTGGGGGGCAGACTCTCTCTCTTCGCTCAGGCTTGGGAAAGAGATGTTCTGGATCCTTGGGCGCTAGAAATAGTCTCCCAAGGTTATTCTCTGGAGTTCAAGGGGCTTCCTCCAAGGGGGAGGTTCCACAGGTCTCAGTTGTCTTCAGACCACATAAGAAGACAGGCATTCTTACATTGGGTAGAAGACCTGCTAAAAATGGGAGTGATTCATCCTGTTCCATTAGGAGAACAAGGGATGGGGTTCTACTCCAATCTGTTCATAGTTCCCAAAAAAGAGGGAACGTTCAGACCAATCTTAGATCTCAAGATCTTGAACAAGTTTCTCAAGGTTCCATCGTTCAAGATGGAAACCATTCGAACACTTCTTCCTTCCATCCAGGAAGGTCAATTCATGACCAAGGTGGATTTCAAGGATGCGTATCTACATATTCCTATCCACAAGGAACATCATCGGTTCCTAAGGTTTGCATTCCTGGACAAGCATTTCCAGTTCGTGGCATTTTCTTTCGGATTAGCCACTGCTCCTAGGATTTTCTCATAGGTACTAGGGTCCCTTCTGGCGGTGCTAAGACCAAGGGGCATTGCTGTAGTACCTTACTTGGACGACATTCTGATTCGAGCGTCGTCCCTTCCTCAAGTAAAGGCTCACACGGACATTGTCCTGGCCTTTCTCAGATCTCACGGATGGAACGTGAACGTGGAAAAGAGTTCTCTATCTCCGTCAACGAGGGTTCCCTTCTTGGGAACTATAATAGACTCCTTAGAAATGAGGATTTTTCTGACAGAAGCCAGAAAAACAAAACTTCTAGACTCTTGTCGGATACTTCATTCCGTTCCTCTTCCTTCCATAGCGCAGTGCATGGAAGTGATAGGTTTGATGGTAGCGGCAATGGACATAGTTCCTTTTGTGCGCATTCATCTAAGACCATTACAACTGTTCATGCTCAGTCAGTGGAATGGGGACTATTCAGACTTGTCTCCGAAGATACAAGCAAATCAGAGAACCAGAGACTCATTCCGTTGGTGGCTGTCCCTGGACAACCTGTCACAAGGGATGACCTTCCGCAGACCAGAGTGGGTCATTGTCACGACCGACGCCAGTCTGATGGGCTGGGGCGCGGTCTGGGGATCCCTGAAAGCTCAGGGTCTTTGGTCTCGGGTAGAATCTCTTCTACCGATAAATATTCTGGAACTGAGAGCGATATTCAATGCTCTCAAAGCTTGGCCTCAGCTAGCGAGGGCCAAGTTCATACATCAACCATCAGGGGGGAACAAGGAGTTCCCTAGCGATGGAAGAAGTGACCAAAATCATTCTATGGGCGGAGTCTCACTCCTGCCACCTGTCTGCTATCCACATCCCAGGAGTGGAAAATTGGGAAGCGGATTTTCTGAGTCGTCAGACATTGCATCCGGGGGAGTGGGAACTCCATCCGGAAATCTTTGCCCAAGTCACTCAACCGTGGGGCATTCCAGACATGGATCTGATGGCCTCTCGTCAGAACTTCAGAGTTCCTTACTACGGGTACAGATCCAGGGATCCCAAGGCGGCTCTAGTGGATGCACTAGTAGCACCTTGGACCTTCAAACTAGCTTATGTGTTCCCGCCGTTTCCTCTCATCCCCAGGCTGGTAGCCAGGATCAATCAGGAGAGGGCGTCGGTGATTTTGATAGCTCCTGCGTGGCCACGCAGGACTTGGTATGCAGATCTGGTGAATATGTCATCGGCTCCACCATGGAAGCTACCTTTGAGTGACCTTCTTGTTCTAGGTCCGTTCGACCCACTCCAGCTGACTGCTTGGAGATTGAACGCTTGATCTTATCAAAGCGAGGGTTCTCAGATTCTGTTATTAATACTCTTGTTCAGGCCTGAAAGCCTGTAACCAGAAAAATTACCACATAATTTGGTATATCTGTTGGTGTGAATCTGCAGGATTCCCTTGGGACAAGGTTAAGATTCCTAAGAGTCTATCCTTCCTTCGAGAAGGATTGGAAAAAGGATTATCTGCAAGTTCCTTGATGGGACAGATTTCTGCCTTGTCTGTGTTACTTTACAAAAAGCTGGCAGCTGTGCCAGATGTTCTAGCCTTTGTTCAGGCTCTGGTTAGAATCAAGCCTGTTTACAAAATTTTGACTCCTCCTTGGAGTCTTAACCTAGTTCTTTCAGTTCTTCAGGGGGTTCCGTTTGAACCCTTACATTCCGTTGATATTAAGTTATTATCTTGGAAAGTTTTGTTTTTGGTTGCAATTTCTTCTGCTAGAAGAGTTTCAGAATTATCTGCTCTGCAGTGTTCTTCTCCTTATCTGGTGTTCCATGCAGATAAGGTGGTTTTGCGTACTAAACCTGGTTTTCTTCCAAAAGTTGTTTCTAACAAAAACATTAACCAGGAGATAGTTGTGCCTTCTTTGTGTCCTAATCCAGTTTCAAAGAAGGAACGTTTGTTGCACAACTTGGATGTAGTTCGTGCTCTCAAATTTTACTTAGCAGCTACTAAGGATTTCAGACAAACTTTGTCTTTGTTTGTTGTTTATTCTGGTAAACGGAGAGGTCAAAAAGCAACTTCTACCTCTCTCTCCTTCTGGATTAAAAGCATTATCCGATTGGCTTATGAGACTGCCGGACGGCAGCCTCCTGAAAGAATCACAGCTCACTCCACTAGGGCTGTGGCTTCCACATGGGCCTTCAAGAACGAGGCTTCTGTTGATCAGATATGTAAGGCAGCGACTTGGTCTTCACTGCACACTTTTTCTAAATTTTACAAATTTGATACTTTTGCTTCTTCTGAGGCTATTTTTGGGAGAAAGGTTTTGCAAGCCGTGGTGCCTTCCATTTAGGTGACCTGATTTGCTCCCTCCCTTCATCCGTGTCCTAAAGCTTTGGTATTGGTTCCCACAAGTAAGGATGACGCCGTGGACCGGACACACCTATGTTGGAGAAAACAGAATTTATGTTTACCTGATAAATTACTTTCTCCAACGGTGTGTCCGGTCCACGGCCCGCCCTGGTTTTTTTAATCAGGTCTGATAATTTATTTTCTTTAACTACAGTCACCACGGTAACATATGGTTTCTCCTATGCAAATATTCCTCCTTAACGTCGGTCGAATGACTGGGGTAGGCGGAGCCTAGGAGGGATCATGTGACCAGCTTTGCTGGGCTCTTTGCCATTTCCTGTTGGGGAAGAGAATATCCCACAAGTAAGGATGACGCCGTGGACCGGACACACCGTTGGAGAAAGTAATTTATCAGGTAAACATAAATTCTGTTTTTGGTTGTGCAAAGCTGGGGAATGGGTAGTAAAGGTATTATCTATCTTTTTAAACAATAACAAATTTAGTGTAGTCTGTCCCTTTAAGTTTAGGAGCTAGTCGGGCAAAAAATGTTGTGAAGGTTCCCCTATATAACCTGTAGAATAGGTGGAAGGTCTTTACATAAAGAATATTAATATAAATATGTTTGTGTGTTATGCTATAGTAGTGCTAAACGTTTTATAATAAGATTTTATCATCCCATGTGAAGCTGTACAAGTGCTGAATGACTGACCCTTCATGGACATGGCTATAAGATGTCAGTGTATTTTAAGGCATGGCACAAATGGCTGTAGATGTGTGTGTACCGTCTAGAAGTGCGAGAGTTTAGGGGCCTAATGCAGAAGCGCTGCAGCACACTGAGAAAGGGTGGAGCTGCACAGCTGCTGTCTAGTAATCTCGCTTTGCAAAAATAGCTAGGCACAAGCAGTGTAAACAAGCGTGACGGCAGGAGTGTTCAGCTTCCCACCCACAGCTCACACAGGCCTGTCTGCATGTGTACAGCTCTGGTGCAAGCTATTCTTCACTCCAGAACTCATTAGCCACACACTATGCTGTTGTGAGAATTCAGCTGATTCTGTTCATTTCACTGTCATGTTTTAGTAAAGGTACGTGATATTCAAATATGCTGTTTGTACCATTGAATGTTACAAAATGTATTGTAGTGCTCTTTTATTTATTTATAATTAGTGTTTGTGTGTGTGTGTATATATATATATATATATATATATATATTATAATATTATGCTTATTTTTCATATACATGATAGAAAATGTTTTGTCCCCTTAAGTTACTTATTTTTTCTTTCTTTCTCTGTATTATTATTTTTTTACTAGCAGCCCAGATCAGAAGTCCATGTATACCACTAGTTACATTCTCCATGGTGTCTTGGAAAGTGATGCACAATTTGCTAAATCATTTTATCTGTTACTTAAGTATTGTAAAATCTGTTTACCCAACGGCAGAGTATACAAAATAAGGAAACATACTCATTTAGCTTTATTTTGGTATATAAAAGATCTGTTTTTGCCCAATGTAACAAAATCAAATCAAATGGGCTAAGCTGCAGAGAGAGCAGATATCAGACGAAGACAGCTTTTTCAAATGAGAAAATAAAGGCAAAGGAGTGATTTCAAAACAATTTAATACACTCCAGCAGGTAAAATGGACAACTGGGATGATTCAGATAGAGAATGTCATTTTAAGACACTTTTAAATTCACTTCTATAATAGAAGTAAATTAGAAAGTTGTTTAAAATTGTATATTCTATCCAAATCATGAAAGAAAATTTTGGGGCTTCGGTTTCCTATCCCTTTAAAGTAAAACATTTTTTTACAGTACACTGTCCTTTTAATAAACATATATATTCTGAGTGTTTCTAGGTTACTTGTATAGAGTAGATAACCTCTAATTTATAATTCTTAGGTGGTTTTATACTTTCAGCATTGAATATTTAACGTATTTTAACACTGTTCATTTTACAGAAAATCCCTGAAGATTTAACACTAGATGCCTTACTGGATATGAATGAGTTAAAGGTGAAAGAAACCATGAAGAGATGTGGGGCAAGCACTGAAGAATGCTCTCGACTCAACACAGCGCTCACTTGCTTAAAGAAAATAGCTCGATCAGGTACAGGGCTCTATGTGTGAGACATGAAACCCAAAGATTTTCTTTTGTGATTCAGATATAGCATTCAATGCTTTTTTTTTTTTTTTTTTTAATCCTGTTTTCTTCTGTTATTTTGCTTGTGGTATTCTTTGTTGAGGGAATAATCTTGGTAGTATGTATGTTGTTCGTGTCTGAAGTGCTACATGACAGTAAACACTGCTGCCATCTAGTGGTTTTACAAATGTTTAACACTTCTAAAGCTTCTTAGTGCTCTGTACATGTGCATGCCCCTGAGCCGTCCTACCTGCTTTTTTGTTTTGTTTTTTAACAAAGAATGTCAAAATAATAATTTAACTCTTACAATTAAATTAAATTGATTGTTGTGTTTTTTTGTTTTTTTTTGTTTTGTTTTTTAATTTGATGCGCCATCTTAATATAAAAAAAAATCTGGGGTTTCATGTCCCTTTTAAGTTATAATGTTCTGAGGCAGCAATATGCTTCTCTCAATAAAAAAACATCGTTTTCTTTTTAGTTTCCATTAGCAACACATTGTTAATGAAGTAAGATCAAGGCCAAATGACTTATCGTTACCAAAAAAATATATATAATTTGGCACAGTCTCTCTTGCAGATAATTATCATAAGTCAATCTGTTTTAATTCATCTGTTAAAAATAACTCAATTGTCATACTTATAAGATCTATTTCTTTAGCTAGATATAGACAATATCTAATATTGCATTTTAAATTGGAGGTCAAATTATTCACATCAGCATAATAAAAGTACAAATATTTCATCTTTGTAGCGTATATACTACAACTTACATTTTATAACTCCTTATGCTTTTACAGGAAAATACAGCAGTGTGAAAGCTTAGGTATTTGTCACATCAGGCAGATATCTCTTTTTATTTGGACATTCGTGCAATTGGTTTTTATGTGTTTTAGTTTAATCGCCACCATTGTCTGAAAACTGACTGGCGGAAATGTAGGAATGTGAGCTATTTCTGCTTTCAGATAAAATGTATTGTCACTTTTTTTTTTTTTTTAGAAACAGACCTTAAATATATATTTATAAGTGTGCTTTCAGCGTTTATTTCAGTAATACTTCCTTTTTTACTGTTTGGCCACATTCATGAGACTATCAACTGTATGCTCGGGTATGAGCCCACATCAAGTTCGCACACAATTCAAAGTTAGCAACTTTTTATTCTCATATCAAATACAGAAGTGTGAGTGTCATTCAGGTGTGATCGATGCTGCGTTCATGCATGTATGGTGTAGGGGACAACTATGTTTAAAGTTGTTTCATTTGTTCAATGAGTAAGTTTGTTTGACGAACCCCTTCACCAATAGCTTTTTATATTTGCACCTTTAAATTCACAACACCATAAAAAAGATAGAATCTGACAGGGCAAACAATAGACAGAATATAAGCAACCAAGACCAGTGTACCCACTTAATTTGCTGATTCTGCGGAGCAGTTAGAATCCTGAAAGTGTTGGTGCAGATTGCTTCTAATACTGTTCTGAAATGCTGGAAAAGGCATTAGCAAGAGAGCTGGAAACAGGCAAGTAATCAGCTGAGCAGTAACTCATGGTTACTAACCTGCTCTCACCCATACGATTATTATTTCACCTATGCACTGGTTCAGCTATAATGAAAACCTGGCCTGTTGGGGCTACTTGAGGACCGTGGTTGAGAAACAATGGTATAGAGTAGATGCAGCTGTATGGGGAATCTATTAAGATTCTAGTTGCTGAAGACATGCTAAATGTTAATATACATGATGTCAGTAGTGCCTTCAGTGTTACCGTTCAAGTATTGATGTAAAAGTACTCCAGATTTAAGCTAGATAACACTACTCATGAGAAGTGAGGGGCAGGATGATGGCAATTCACCATATTGAAGGATTCATAAATTATGGCCTAATTGTCATTTACAAACCACTATAACCCTACAAAAGCTTAAATGCACTATGGAATTAAACCCAATGCTGAATCCATGCTAATCAGATTGCACTAGGTGTTATAAACACAATATTGCTTTAATTTAAAAGCTGCACAGTGACTGAATTATGCCCCCCACAATCACAGTCCAGAAATGCTTTTGCTATTAATACCCCTGAAGCTCAGGATTGTTACCTTTCTGATAACAACACAATCATATTATTCACATTGTTTGTGCAATTAATGACACATTTTTGTTTTGGTGGGTTTACAAATCACAGGCTGAATGGCCTGTATGTTATTTCATCCCTTTTATTAGTGTGTAGAGCTGCTTATAGGTGACATGTGCCACTGACCTGTTTTATGTCTTTTTGAAGGATTTACAGTGAAGTATAAGTAACCAGGCGGTTACACAAAAAGAGTACACATAAAAGCACTTACTCCCTCATTGGTGTGTAAAGGTGTGGCGTGGTGTGCGTGAAAAATAAGGACACATTAAAAACATAACACTTTAATAGAATTAATTAAAAAATTGGGCACACTTAAAAACACTAGAGAACTATTAGAGAATACTGGATAATAGATCTGAGATAGTATCTGTCCACATGTGATAATAGTGGAGATTGGTCAGGTATTCTGAGAGCAAAACTGAGGTCTCAATTATATTATAGATAGATAGCCCAGGTGTGAAATAAATATATTGGTATTAATGCAGACACTGGTCAACACATGCGAGACTAATGAATGGAATCAAGTCCTATCGTATTATGTATAAAAAAGTAGTAAGAAAGAAGACAGCGCCTCATTGTGCAAGTAGGTCTTGAATGTAAAATTCACAGTGAAAGTGGAGACAAAAGGAAATATACTCACAAGAGTATTGGCACCCTTGTTGAAAGTGGTGCGAATAGGCGGGCTGACGTTTTTACAGCAGTCAGTACGCTGTGCCGGATGGCATCCGAGGTCTTAAGTGGACGGCTGTGGGCTCTCCTCAATAATTCGAATCCAAATCCTGTGTAGCTGTGCTGCCAGAAGAGTCAGCGTGCAGCCGCTCCCTGCATGCAATCAATGCTGCAAACTGGAAATGAGCAAATGATCCTATGCAGAGCTGATTTCGATAAAAAACTCTGCTAGTAGTAGAATTGGCTTGGCAGGCAACAATAAAAAAGCCACAGAATACAAGGCTTCATATAAAAGAATAAAAAACACTTTATTGTGATGAGCTTTAACGCGTTTCTCGGCCACAAGCTCCTGGCCGTTTCATCAGAAAAGGTATCACCTTTTCTGATGAAACGGCCAGGAGCTTGTGGCCGAGAAACGCGTTAAAGCTCATCACAATAAAGTGTTTTTTATTCTTTTATATGAAGCCTTGTATTCTGTGGCTTTTTTATTGTTGCCTGCCAAGCCAATTCTACTACTAGCAGAGTTTTTTATCGAAATCAGCTCTGCATAGGATCATTTGCTCATTTCCAGTTTGCAGCATTGATTGCATGCAGGGAGCGGCTGCACGCTGACTCTTCTGGCAGCACAGCTACACAGGATTTGGATTCGAATTATTGAGGAGAGCCCACAGCCGTCCACTTAAGACCTCGGATGCCATCCGGCACAGCGTACTGACTGCTGTAAAAACGTCAGCCCGCCTATTCGCACCACTTTCAACAAGGGTGCCAATACTCTTGTGAGTATATTTCCTTTTGTCTCCACTTTCACTGTGAATTTTACATTCAAGACCTACTTGCACAATGAGGCGCTGTCTTCTTTCTTACTACTTCTAGATTTTGGGTCCTGATCAGACACCGCCAAGACCAGCTGCCGTTTGCTCTTCAAATATTCCTTTCCTCTGAATACTTCTACTGAGATGATAAAGACCTTCAGTATTTGACTTTTGAAACACCTCCGTTTCCAGTCTCCAGTGTCCAACTTTTATCACCACTTCTGGGACTTATTCACGATAAGCCTCTCTCTTTTTTACATGTTTTAGAGTTTATATTATAGAGATTATATATGCTAAATTTGTTTTATCCACAGTTGTTTATTCACCATCGTCGTTTTTTAATTGTGTTTTTTTGGTCACTTTGCACAAAGGTATATACACATATATACATTCTTATAGAATAGGGTTGTTTTATATACAAACAATCCACACTGTTCCACTTTAGTTATTTCACTAAGTGACACTGTTTAACTATTTTAGAAACAGCACTGCACTACACTATTTGAAGACTAATTAATTTGAGTTTGTCTATTGTCTTCTCGCCATTTTTTGGTGTTTTGTTTTTTGTTACATGCCTTAGGCGCACGCTATTACCATTTTTCTATATTTGGTATTTTTCTCTATGTATAAAAAATGCTAGGACATTAGCTCCTGTGCTAGTGCTATTCACATAATAACGCTGTTCACATAATAGTATAGTGTACTGTCAGAAATTCTGAAAATATCTATGTGAAACGTCCTGTGAAAAATTATGTATTGTTAAGATAGGGGATGCTAGTCTATAGCCGAGCTGAGTGGTATATGGAGCAACAGTAATGATTGCATCAACTACAATAGTAGCGAGATTAATTAGAATAGCCTGAGAACTCAGGTTATCAATGTAGAGAGTATTGAAATGCCTTCCTGTGAAAGCTGTATGTGAGAGTTATACAGTTTAGACTAGATATTTTATTGAAAGGTGAATCACTGAAGTAGCCAAATATAGAGGCTATATAGTGATGTAATTACATTATTGTATAACAATGTTAAAAAATCACTTGCAGTACTGTAAAGTTGTTCACCATTCAGTTGAATAATTTTAAGGTTACCAGAGATCTTGCAAGAGTTAGTGCTAGTAATATTGAACTTGGCTTACTTACAGCCATGTAGTTAAAATCTTATTGCATTAAGGGTAACTCTAAGACTACATATAACTCCATATGTGCTGTCGCTAGTTGAAGTAACAGAGTAAATATTAAACTGTACACACTCACACAATATATTAACAATGGGTTATAAGGAAAGCTGTGTGCCGGTGATTATGAGACAATATCGTTGCAGAATTTTGAGTTCATAACTAAGTTCTGCTATAACTTTACTCATGTAATTAGTCCTTATAATACCCTAAAAATATGGTTTATAAGCATATGCTGAGGCTTTTAGAATATAGTCTAACTGGATGGTATCCTGTATAGATATGCAGATTGTAGATATATAATATCGCTTTTACACTGTATCTTATTCGCAATATAGTGTTATAATAATATGTGGTTTTACCTATCAAGTGATGATATACTGCAACAGTGATCTTATATTCATTAGCTACTCAGGAAAGTGCTGTACACTTAACTAATGAGAAATGCTATTATTTGTGATCGTAAATATATTGATTATTGAGTGATTTACTCGATATGAGCCGTTACTTTTGGCCTGCGTATGTAGTAGCTAGTAAGTTTGCTCAAACTCCACAGATTTATATTTCTATTATACAAATATCAATGCTAATGTGAAGCTGTGTAAATTGTTACCATCCAATGTCATAACATAGTTGCTAATTGATAGTTTTACTGTGCTGCTGTGTATCACAGTTCTGTATTCAAACCGGGGAGAGCAGCGGTAATAATGATAACCGTTCAGTGAGACAACAGTTCTCAGAATGTTGGAGTCATGCTCCTGAGTTAAGTAGTCTACCTGACTAATCTGAGTATACGTTAAATCGTCAACTCAGATATCAATATTTACGATTACTAAAAGTTCTACTAGACTTTAAAATAGAGGGGACCCAATTCCCCCTTCTCCTGACATGTTTCGCCGGCTGAACCGGCTTTTTCGAAGGCCATTCCTTTGACTACTACCAGCCAATCCCTCAATATCCAAAGTAGTGCCATCACACATCCTTTCCCTTTTTGAAGGATTTAAACAGGGGCATTATCAGTATAACCGGTGTGTGTGTGTGTGTGTGTGTGTGTTATGGATTTGGATTTTGTGTGAAAGTTATTATGGTTACTTATTTTTTTATTACAGCAGAATTAGTTTATTATCCCTAAGTCAGCGATTAGCCTAGACAGGGGTATCCTTGAAATCTGTTCTGTTAGGGGAACATGAGAACTTCATCTTATAATCATGTGCTAATGGCTGTGTACTTTATAATTACTTACTGGTTTTCTTTTTTTACAGGTGGGGACTTGAAGGATACATTGTGGAATCCTCATGATACACGCAAAGAAAGTTCTTCCCAGTTTCACACTGACCTTTCCTCCCCAGTGGGGGCAGTATGGACCCTGAACACTTCGCTTCCAAAGGCTAACAGCCACCAACCACGCTCCATATCAGTGTCTGCCATCCCTTACTCTGAATGCCCTGTTGCCAGCCAAGGATCTTACAGTTATTTAGACAGCTTACAGGACCCTTTCTCCAACTCCACACCTAGCAATAGGTTAACTCTGAGGACTCCTCATGGGATTACAATTACCCCACCAACTACCCCACAGTTAAAAAGGCATATGAAGCTGAAACCTCCACGGACACCACCTCCACCCAGCCGCAAGGTCTTTCAGCAGCTGCTACCCAACTTCTCAACGCTTAAAAGAAGCAAATCTCATGAGTCTCAACTCGGTAACAGAATAGATGAAGTACCTTCTCTTAAGTAAGTGGAGGTTTTGATGGAACAACTAACAAATCAACTTAACAAACATTTTGAAAGGTTTTACATCTCTCTTTGCAAGTAGTGCGTGAAGGGGCCCTTTAGATAAAGGATATTAATGAAAGAGTTTGTGTTGTGCTAGTTGATTTGTAATGTCTTTTTAAAATCATTAAGATGAATGACGTCATTTATTTAACTTGAAATAAGACCAAAGAAAGTGCTCTTGTTTAGTATCAATATGTGATTTTATTATAAGGCCCGAAAATATTCACTAGTCCCCAGTCCAAGGTTAGTATGAAATTGCAGTGAGCAAGTAAGGCTTAAATATTCCTCCTACTTCCTCATCACCCCAGTCATTCTTTGACTTTTGTCACGTTAGGAGGTGGCAGAGAAGTGTCAGAAGATTCGGAGAGTCCTGAAAAAGGGTATCTGCCCTTCGAGATAGGACTGGCGTTTTAAGTAGTCATGTTAACCTCTCAGTGAGAGTATTGATGAAAGTTAGAGTCTGGAGATGCAGGGAAAGTTTTTCTGCGAAACCGTCAATACTACTGCTATTAGCTCCTAAGCAATCAGTGTTGACGAGTTTCACTGCCTGCTTTCTCTCACTCAAGTCCATGTCAGGAGCACTGCTATAAGACTGTTACACTTGAGAGGCTGTGTTCTGTTCCACAGCATGGATCCTGGAGGTAAGATCGTTTAAATTTTTACACATAAAACTCTACAACAGGGTCACAGTGTGGCTCCTTTATACCTTGATAGGATCCAGGGTTAATATCCTCTGAAGGGGGTTTATTGAACAGTTGGGGTTAATTAATCAGTGTATTATTTACAAGCTGCTTTGTGTGATTTTTTTTCCTGGGCTGATAGACTGTGTGTGTTTGGCTGGAACAAATGGGTTTCACTTTTAAGTTTCACTTTCGTTTTTTGAAAGTGTTGCACAGCTCCTATTACTTGCTGTACTTGTAATAACAGGGAAAGTACTGTCTTGCACTCCATGTCACTGGGTGTGGTCTATGTTCATTTCCTCCATTCCAGCTGAGACTTGAACCTGAGGAGAGCATTTCCTCTGTTAACTGTCTGAGTCTAGGAGGTGGTAAGTGCCCCAGCCATTGGGAGTATAAAGGTGCAGTTTTCTATAATAAAAACGTTTTTATTTGTGTCCTTCTGTGGGAATAACCTTAACTATGGAGGACTCTGACATGTTAGAAGGTACTCCTTCTGTACTAAATCATACCTGTTTATATTGTGAGGATGCCATGGTTTTCCCTCCCACTCAATTATGTTCCACATGCCTTAACACCATTATAAAGTCTAAGAAGGGAGACAAGCCTGCTAAGTCTCTTAGTCCCTCTGAGCCATCTACCTCTCAGGACTTGTCCCATGAGATTACTACCCTTGCTACATTATCCACTCCACATGCAGTTCCCCGTAGCACATCTAATCCTCCATCCGGAGAGGGCATTCTTCCTGCAGACTTTGCCGTGCAGTTACAGTGTCTGCGGCCCTTAGTGCATTACCTCAATCTAACAAACGTAAGAGAAAGGTTAAACATAGCTCTCCTGACCCCGAGTCATCTAAAAATTTATCGGATTTAGCTGTTCTGTCCCAGTTATCCGATGATGAGTTAACCTCTGTAGCTTCAGAGGGTAAACTTTCTGAATCGGAGTCCTTAGCGTCTAAGCCTCCTCCTGCGGAGGAA
>NC_069501.1:709221926-709226926 GCF_027579735.1 Bombina bombina | reverse complement strand
CCCACAAGCTCATCTTTGATGATACCAGCCCAAACCAGTACTCCACCTCCACCTTTCTGGCGTCTGAGTCGGACTGGAGCTCTCTGCCCTTTACCAATCCAGCCATGGGCCCATCCATCTGGCCCATCAAGACTCACTCTCATTTCATCAGTCCATAAAACCTTAGAAAAATCAGTCTTGAGATATTTCTTGGCCCAGTCTTGACGTTTCAGCTTGTGTGTCTTGTTCAGTGGTGGTCGTCTTTCAGCCTTTCTTACCTTGGCCATGTCTCTGAGTATTGCACACCTTGTGCTTTTGGGCACTCCAGTGATGTTGCAGCTCTGAAATATGGCCAAACTGGTGGCAAGTGGCATCTTGGCAGCTGCACGCTTGACTTTTTTCAGTTCATGGGCAGTTATTTTGTGCCTTGGTTTTTCCACACGCTTCTTGCGATCCTGTTGACTATTTTGAATGAAACGCTTGATTGTTCGATGATCACGCTTCAGAAGCTTTGCAATTTTAAGAGTGCTGCATCCTTCTGCAAGATATCTCACTATTTTTGACTTTTCTGAGCCTGTCAAGTCCTTCTTTTGACCCATTTTGCCAAAGGAAAGGAAGTTGCCTAATAATTATGCACACCTGATATAGGGTGTTGATGTCATTAGACCACACCCCTTCTCATTACAGAGATGCACATCACCTAATATGCTTAATTGGTAGTAGGCTTTCGAGCCTATACAGCTTGGAGTAAGACAACATACATAAAGAGGATGATCTGGTCAAAATACTCATTTGCCTAATAATTCTGCACTCCCTGTACACTCATTCTACAAATAGGTCTACATCCATTCTTTTATTCATTCCCTCTGGGGTTCTAGTATGTAACTTGACTATCCAAAAAATCTCTTTTTTTCTCAGACACTTTTCTCTATCGCCCCCTCTTGGATGCTTTTTGATAATATCAATACCAACACAGGAGAAGTACTTTGGTCCAAAACCATGGAATCTGAAGTGTTTCGCTACAGGTGTTTTGGGTTCTTTATCCTCAAGAGATCTTAAATGTTCACGTACTCTATCCTTGAAGGGACGAGTCGTGATCCCTACATATTGTTTAGAACAATGAAGGCAATTGACCAGATAGATAATAAATTTAGAATTACAGTCAATTCTGTCTTTAATATCAAAGACTTGTTTTGTAATACTTGAGGAAAATGTATCAGTAACTGAGATGCAGGTGCAGGCCTTGCATGGTACATTGCCACATTTGAAGCATCCAGTTCTGGGACTAAGCCAATTAATGGTAGTGCTGTCAGTGATTGGTTTTCCAACTAGATTTTTTCTAGTTATATCTGCAATAGTCGGGGCTTTTTTAGCTACACATTTTACCCAATTAGATAGTACTTCTATTAGGGAGTCATCCCCCTTAAGTATTGTTAAATTTTTCTGTACTATATTGCAAATATCTCGGTATTGTCTACTATATTCAGTAATAAATTATATATTTTGTTCCTGAGATTGTTTTTGTCCAGTAGTAGACAATTTAAACCTATTCTTATGTGGTATAAACAATTCTTTTCTTTCAATAAAAGCTATCTGTTTCTCCAATTTTTTGAGAGATGCTTTGTCAATTCCCTCTCAACTAATCTGGAGGTCAATTCCTGAGCTTGTTCATAATATTGAGTAATTTCAGAACAATTTCTGCGTAATCGCAGATATTGTGCTTTAGGTATACCTCTCTTGAGATGAGGGACATGACAAGAATCAGCTCGCAAGATTGTGTTACATGCCAATGGTTTACGGAAAGTAGAAGTAATGATTCTATCCTGTCTAGTTTCAATCAATAAGTCTAAAAAGTGAATGCTAATAGAGCTCGACTCAGCAGTGAAAGACAAGTTATATCTATTATCATTCATAAATTCTACAAAGGAATTAACCATCTGGCCATTCTGTTTGTCCCAGATGACGATAATATCGTCGATAAAGCGCCCATATAGAATCATGTTGTCAGTGTAAGGGAAACTATCTGCAAAGATGCGGTTCAATTCAAGCCAGCCCATGTAGATGTTTGCATAGGCGGGGGCAAATTTAGCCCCCATGGCCGTACCGCATCTCTGCAGATAATAATGCCCTTGGAACATGAAAAAATTGTGTTGTAACAAAAACTCTGCTACTTGGACTATAAACAAAATAAAGTCATCTCCATAATTAGAATGTCTATGCAACATTGCATCAATTGCCTGGAGTCCCAAAGAGTGTGGTATGTTAGAATAAAGGGCCGCCACATCTATAGTTGCCCAAGCATAATTATCATGCCAGGTTAGGTCTTTAAGCTGTGAAATTAGATGGGCACTATCCCTAATATATCCCGGTAGGGCCAACATTATGGGTTGCAAGACATGATCCAGCCAGCACCCCAACCTCTCGCATAGGGATCCGTTGCTGGCCACTATGGGCCGGCCCGGAGGTTTATCCAATTGTTTATGTATCTTAGGGACTATGCAAAAGTATGGGGTGCTGGGTTCACTAACAAAAAGATAGTCTGCTAGATCCCTGTTCATAAAATTGTTTTCAACAGCATGGTCCAGTAAATGAGAAAGTTTGTTTTTAAAGGACTGTGTTGGATTAAATGTCAATTTGGTATATAAACTATTATCACTTAACTGGGAGTGTATTTCTGATATATAGTCTTTTTTATTTAGCACTACCACTGCTCCTCCCTTATCGGCCTGAGTAATCATTATTTTATCATTGTTTTGTAATTTAGTCAATGCTTGTCTTTGTTTTCTAGTGATGTTGTCATTTATTATTTTTGAGGATTTCTTCTGTTCAATTGACCTATATAGGCCAGTCAATTCTTTTTCAACAACTCTCTGATATAAATCTAACAATTGGTGTCTAGAGTGAATTGGGTAAAAATATGAAGTACCTTTGAAGTGAAAAGAAGTGCAAGTGTTTTTAAGTGTGTCCATGTGTCTGGTAGTGTCTTGTTGTAAAGAAATTAAGTTGGTGAGATCAACTACGTCAGTGTATTTCAAACCTACTGACTGAACTGGAGTGGGGACAGAAGTTTCATCAAAGTGTTGTGTGTCCTGTTGATGTAGAAAATGTTTCTTTAAAACTATTTTGCGAACAAATTTGTTAACATCAATCAAAGTGTTCACTAATTCAAAGTTATGTGCAGGTACATATGATAAACCTTTATTAAGAAGATCAATTTCTACATTAGATAATTCATATTCAGAGAGATTAATTACTGCTATTTCTTTGTTGCTTTTCTGACCCTGCTGGGGTATCTAAATGAAGACTCGTCCTTTTTAGGTGTACTAGTCTGAGTTGGTTGTTTAATTAATGTCTTCAATTCTTTTCTATTACTACTAGATTCTAAAACCACCTGAGGTTGGGTGACCTCTGATGGAGTTTCACCCTCAGTATTAGAGGCACTAGTATCCTGATAATCAGTTTCAATACTTGAGAATGTTACATGTTTATTGGGGTTTTTGTTTTTACTTTTATTATTACCCTTGGACTTATTTTTATTTTTGTTATTTATATATATATATGTAGGTAGGATATCCAGATGCACACTTAGCCTCAGTGTTTAGAAGTATCTGGAAAGAAGCAGGCAACACAGGAATTTCATTCAAACGAAAAAGGCTTTATTTCAATCCTTGGAACAAACAAGCAGGGCCTTAACCCATAACGTTTCGGTTTACACCTAGACCTTTATCAAATGGAGCCCATGTGAGAGATGTGGGACCCAGACAGTGACAGAATATATATACACAAATGCAAATTTACAAAATACAATATTAGCATAATCAGCGCCAAACCGTCCTCTGGTGATCCGCCCGGTGCCCTGTGAGTCTGAAAATGCGTCAAAGACCGTGTGATGACGTCACGCGTAACCGGGAGCCAAAGCGAGGCTCAGAGAGGTAGTCATGGGAACAGTAAACAAACTACCATCGGGCAGAGCACAGTGCATGGCGGATGATCAGGGGTGACATGCATAGAACAATCATAGAGACGGAGTGGCAGGGGGGAACATAGTAACACCCAAATAGTGTGAAAAGTAAACATGAAAAAAATAAAACATAAACACACAAGTGACAAAAAAGCAATATGTACAGAGCAGCATCTAACAAGTTTCATTGAAAAACACATGCTGCAGAGAACCCAGTAGTCAATTAGGTGTATATACTAACACAACCATTATATACATAGTAAGTATCACTGGGAGACTACCAATGCTAGGATCAAACAAAAGCAATGCCATATACATTTAGACAAATCCAAAAAGAGGATATTAGGTAAAATGATCATAACCTATACTAAGAGGACCTGCAAAGGAGGGTTATGCATAAATATAATTATAGCAAAGATGGCAGGATGGTGAAGCTATTTATTTGTAGCAACACCCAAAGTCAATGGTGGAATTAAGGCCTTTAGGGGCAACAGTGTTCAAGTTAAAGATCCACCTAGCCTCCAGGCGCAATAGGGTTAATGCCCTATCCCCACCACGCCGTAAGCGTGGCACATGGTCAATCAAAATGACCCTCAGTGAGGACAAAGGATGTCCTGCTTGCACGAAATGACTCGCAACTGGTTGCTCTGATTCACCGGATTTGATAGCTTGACGTATAGCTGTTTTATGATTGGCCAGTCTTTCCTTGAAGGCGGTGACCGTCTTGCCAATGTAGTACAGGGAACATGGACAAATTATGGCATAGATCACATACTCTGATGTACATGTCAATCTGTGATTGATCTTGTATTTCCTATTCGTATGTGGGTGATGGAAGGTATTGGCAGTCATCATATGATTGCATGTGACACAATTGCCGCATCTGTAACATCCCAATTTGGCCTTAGGTAGCCACGTCCGTCGTTCGTAGCAATGCACCGGGTCATTCAAGACAAGAAGGTCTCGTAAATTTTTGGACCTTTTGTAAACCATCCGTGGTGGAGGGAGGTCATAGAACGGTAGGCTAACATCTTTAGCCACAATTTTCCAGTTGTCCCTG
>NC_069501.1:709164426-709216926 GCF_027579735.1 Bombina bombina | reverse complement strand
TATGCCGACTAACTCTCCCCACGTTTCAGACCCTTTGACTCCCGCTCAAGGGACTCCCGCTCAAATGGCGCCAAGTACATCAAGGACGCCCATAGCGATTACTTTACAAGACATGGCGGCAGTCATGGATAATACACTGTCAGCGGTATTAGCCAGGCTGCCTGAATTTAGAGGAAAGCGTGATAGCTCTGGTGTTAGGCGTAATACAGAGCATACAGACGCTTTAAGGTCCATGTCTGATACTGCCTCACAATATGCAGAAGCTGAGGAAGGAGAGCTTCAGTCTGTGGGTGATATCTCTGACTCAGGGAAACCTGATTCTGATATTTCTACTTTTAAATTTAAGCTTGAGAACATCCGTGTACTGCTTAGGGAGGTTTTAGCTGCTCTGAATGACTGTGACACAATTGCAGTGCCAGAGAAATTGTGTAGACTGGATAAATACTTTGCAGTGCCGGTGTGTACTGAGGTTTTTCCAATACCTAAAAAGTTTACAGAAATTATTAATAAAGAGTGGGATAGACCCGGTGTGCCGTTTTCCCCCCCTCCTATTTTTAGAAAAATGTTTCCCATAGACGCCACCACACGGGACTTATGGCAGACGGTCCCTAAGGTGGAGGGAGCAGTTTCTACTTTAGCAAAGCGTACTACTATCCCTGTTGAGGACAGTTGTGCTTTTTCAGATCCTATGGATAAAAAATTAGAGGGTTACCTTAAGAAAATGTTTATTCAACAACGTTTTATCCTGCAGCCCCTTGCATGCATTGCTCCTGTCACTGCTGCTGCTGCAGCGTTCTGGTTTGAGTCTCTGGAAGAGGCTTTGCAGGCAACGACTCCATTGGATAATATACTTAACAAGCTTAGAGCACTTAAGCTAGCTAATTCTTTTGTTTCTGATGCCATTGTTCATTTGACTAAACTAACGGCTAAGAATTCTGGATTTGCCATCCAGGCGCGCAGGGCGCTATGGCTTAAATCTTGGTCAGCTGACGTGACTTCAAAGTCTAAATTACTTAACATTCCCTTCAAGGGACAGACCCTATTCGGGCCTGGTTTGAAGGAAATTATTGCTGACATTACTGGAGGTAAAGGCCATGCCCTTCCTCAGGACAGGTCCAAATCAAGGGCCAAACAGTCTAATTTTCGTGCCTTTCAAAACTTCAAGGCAAGTGCAGCATCAACTTCCTCTGCTACAAAACAAGAGGGAACTTTTGCTCAGTCCAAGACGGCCTGGAAACCTAACCAGTCCTGGAACAAAGGCAAGCAGGCCAAAAAGCCTGCTTCTGCCTCTAAGACAGCATGAAGGAACGTCCCCCTATCCGGTAACGGATCTAGTAGGGGCAGACTTTCTCTCTTCGCCCAGGCGTGGGCAAGAGAGGTTCAGGATCCCTGGGCGTTGGAGATTATATCTCAGGGGTATCTTCTGGACTTCAAGGCTTCCCCTCCACAAGGGAGATTTCACCTTTCATGATTATCTGTGAACCAGATAAAGAAAGAGGCATTTTTACACTGTGTGCAAGACCTTCTAGTTATGGGAGTGATCCATCCAGTTCCAAAGGAGGAACAGGGACAGGGATTTTACTCAAATCTGTTTGTGGTTCCCAAAAATGAGGGAACCTTCAGACCAATCTTGGATCTAAAGATCTTAAACAAATTCCTCAGAGTTCCATCATTCAAAATGGAAACTATTCGGACCATCCTACCTATGATCCAGGAGGGTCAATATATGACTACCGTGGATTTAAAGGATGCTTACCTTCACATTCCGATACACAAAGATCATCATCGGTTCCTAAGGTTTGCCTTTCTGGACAGTCATTACCAGTTTGTGGCTCTTCCCTTCGGGTTAGCTACAGCCCCAAGAATTTTTACAAAGGTTCTGGGGTCGCTTCTGGCAGTCCTAAGGCCTCGGGGCATAGCAGTGGCCCCTTATCTAGACGACATCCTGATACAGGCGTCAAACTTCCAAATTGCCAAGTCCCATACGGACATAGTTCTGGCATTTCTGAGGTCGCATGGGTGGAAAGTGAACGAGGAAAAGAGTTCTCTGTCCCCACTCACAAGAGTCTCCTTCCTAGGGACTCTTATAGATTCTGTAGAAATGAAAATTTACCTGACGGAGTCCAGGTTATCAAAACTTCTAAATTCTTGCCGTGTTCTCCATTCTATAGCGCCCTTCGGTGGCTCAGTGCATGGAAGTAATCGGCTTAATGGTAGCGGCAATGGACATAGTACCGTTTGCACGCCTACATCTCGGACCGCTGCAACTATGCATGCTCAGTCAGTGGAATTGGGATTACACAGATTTGTCCCCTCTACTAAATCTGGATCAAGAGACCAGAGATTCTCTTCTCTGGTGGCTATCTATGGTCCATCTGTCCAAAGGTATGACCTTTCGCAGGCCAGATTGGACAATTGTAACGACAGATGCCAGCCTTCTAGGTTGGGGTGCAGTCTGGAATTCCCTGAAGGCTCAGGGATCGTGGACTCAGGAGGAGAAACTCCTCCCAATAAATATTCTGGAATTGAGGGCAATATTCAATGCTCTTCAAGCCTGGCCTCAGTTGACAACCCTGAGGTTCATCAGATTTCAGTCGGACAACATCACGACTGTGGCTTACATCAACCATCAAGGGGGAACAAGGAGTTCCCTAGCGATGTTAGAAGTCTCCAAAATAATTCGCTGGGCAGAGAGACACTCTTGCCACCTATCAGCGATCCATATCCCAGGTGTAGAGAACTGGGAGGCGGATTTTCTAAGTCGTTAGACTTTTCATCCGGGGGAGTGGGAACTCCATCCGGAGGCGTTTGCTCAATTGATTAATCGTTGGGGCAAACCAGAACTGGATCTCATGGCGTCTCGCCAGAATGCCAAGCTTCCTTATTACGGATCCAGGTCCAGGGACCCAGAAGCGACGCTGATAGATGCTCTAGCAGCGCCTTGGTCTTTCAACCTGGCTTACGTGTTTCCACCATTTCCTCTGCTCCCGCGACTGATTGCCAAAATCAAGCAGGAGAGAGCGTCGGTGATCTTGATAGTGCCAGCGTGGCCACGCAGGACCTGGTATGCAGAACTAGTGGACATGTCATCCTTTCCACCTTGGACTCTGCCTTTGAGATGAGACCTTCTACTACAAGGTCCTTTCAATCATCCAAATCTAATTTCTCTGAGACTGATTGCCTGGAGATTGAACGCTTGATTTTATCAAAGCGTGGCTTCTCCGAGTCAGTTATTGATACCTTAATACAGGCACGAAAGCCTGTCAACAGGAAAATCTACCATAAGATATGGCGTAAATATCTTTATTGGTGTGAATCCAAAAGTTACTTATGGAGTAAGGTTAGGATTCCCAGGATATTATCTTTTCTCCAAGAGGGTTTAGAAAAAGGATTATCAGCTAGTTCTTTGAAGGGACAGATTTCTGCACTGTCTATTCTTTTGCACAAGCGTCTGGCGGATGTTCCAGACGTTTTGTCAGGCGTTGATTAGAATCAAGCCTATGTTTAAACCTGTTGCTCCCCCATGGAGCTTAAATTTGGTTCTTAAAGTTCTTCAAGGGGTTCCGTTTGAACCTCTTCATTCCATAGATATTAAACCTTTATCTTGGAAAGTTCTTTTTTTGATGGCTATTTCCTCGGCTCGTAGAGTTTCCGAGTTATCTGCTTTACAATGTGATTCTCCTTATCTGATCTTCCATACAGATAAGGTAGTTCTGCGTACAAAACCTGGGTTTTTGCCTAAGGTGGTATCTACTAAGAATATCAATCAAGAGATTGTTGTTCCATCATTGTGTCCTAATCCTTCTTCAAAGAAGGAACGTCTTTTACATAATCTGGACGTGGTTCGTGCTTTAAAGTTTTACTTACAAGCTACTAAAGATTTTCGTCAAACATCTGCTTTGTTTGTGATTTACTCTGGACAGAGGAGAGGTCAAAAGGCTTCGGCAACCTCTCTTTCTTTTTGGCTAAGAAGCATAATCCGCTTAGCCTATGAGACTGCTGGACAGCAGCCTCCTGAAAGGATTACAGCTCATTCTACTAGAGCTGTGGCTTCCACTTGGGCCTTTAAAAATGAGGCTTCTGTTGAACAGATTTGCAAGGCGGCGACTTGGTCTTCGCTTCATACTTTTTCAAAATTCTACAAATTTGATACTTTTGCTTCTTCAGAGGCTATTTTTGGGAGAAAGGTTTTACAGGCAGTGGTACCTTCTGTTTAATGTTCCTGCCTTGTCCCTCCCATCATCCGTGTACTTTAGCTTTGGTATTGGTATCCCACAAGTAATGGATGATCTGTGGACTGGATACACCTTACAAGAGAAAACACAATTTATGCTTACCTGATAAATTTATTTCTCTTGTGGTGTATCCAGTCCACGGCCCGCCCTGTCATTTTAAGGCAGGTCAAAATTTTAGATTAAACTACAGTCACCACTGCACCCTATGGTTTCTCCTTTCTCGGCTTGTTTCGGTCGAATGACTGGATATGGCAGTTAGGGGAGGAGCTATATAGCAGCTCTGCTGTGGGTGTCCTCTTGCAACTTCCTGTTGGGAAGGAGAATATCCCACAAGTAATGGATGATCCGTGGACTGGATACACCACAAGAGAAATAAATTTATCAGGTAAGCATAAATTGTGTTATATATATATATATATATATATGTGTGTGTGTGTGTGCTTTTTCTTCTTATCCACACTAAGGTATCAATTAACATATAAAAATCACATTGCTCATAAACTAGCAAGGATAGAAATTGTAGTGTTTTCTCGCATTACATGTGTCATGGCCTGGTCTGGATAGGCCATTGATAACACTCAAATATTTACAGCTAGCTTCTGGACTCCCCTTGCTAAGCAGTAATTAAGAGTTTAATCATGATTATGGTGAAGATGGAGAAAGGACTTATCTTGACTTGGGATGGTTTAATCCTCAAAATAAATAAAATAAAAAATACAGATGCCCCACATTTTTTAAAGATAAGTCCATTTTAATTACATCATGTTCCTTTTATATGTGATGGCATTTGTTTATTTTGTGAGAATATCTACTTTTTTATATTCCTTTTGCTGAAATGCAGAAATTTAATATTTGTTGTTACAGTTTCCAATCATTCTTAGAAGTGATGGTTGGTAAAAATAATTCAGATACAGTTAAATACCATTTTTTATGTTGTTTATATGCCAATTATTTATTTTAAAGAGTACAAAATAAATTTCACACTTTGGTAATCAAAAGTTTTTTGTATTTCTTTCATAAGGTGATGAGTCCACAAGCCATTACTCCTGGGAATTCAACTCTTGGCCACTAGGAGGAGGCAAAGATGCCCAAGATTCCAAAAGCTTTTAATACCTTCCACCTCTCTGATATCCCAGTCTTAATCTTTTCCTCCACAGGAGTGTTTGAAGAATTGAGGTGCTCCGCAGTGTTCTCCACAGAAAACGTTAGCAGCTGAGTAAAAGTAGCTGGGTGGTATGAAGTAGCCAGATGAGAACAGTATAATATTTTCTAATATTATATTATTTTCTGTTATCCAAATCACAAATGAATTGTATATTTTGACATACATGTATTTAATGATAATTTGTGCAATAAAAAATTAGCATTTTTTAATAGTAGCAAATATTGACTTAAAATTAGCTAAACTTTTAGCCGTGTGGTCCATAAAATCATCTGGGTGGTGCACCATCTAAAAAGGTCTTGGGAGAACACAAAGTGTTTATTAACCGGTTATTCCCCCTTGGATTACAAGATAAGAAGAAGAGGGCAAAGAGAAGTAATAAGTCTCAATAATGTAATACTCTTGCTGGAGTTTTTGTATATAGCCTGCCACAGTTGTCACGGGGACTGGTCCTATGCCTCCTCCTGTTTGCTATTGTAGTTGTACTCCTATAACATATCTCTGCTGTTTTACACAGTACTGGTAGGGGTCAGTCACTACATGTGTTTTTGTGCACATTTTATATATGAAGCATGTTTGTGCACATTTTATACTGACTTTGGTATGTATTCAGTATGTGGGCTGGCTGGACAGAATAAAATGGGAACAAATACAGTTACCTTAGTTGATCATTGATTTTTTTTTTTTCAACTTTAGCCGCTCTCGGGTAATGCAACGAAATTCAGTCCAGCAGCGCGATCATTAAATTTTTTTCCTGCCGTGCTGCTGAGTCGTGCGCTAGTTTCTCTTCCCCTCAGTGAGCAGTGGCCATGAGTGTAAACGTGTCTTTCTATGCTCCAGGTACAGTGGTCGTCCGCAGAAGGGGGTACATACTTTACACACCAAGAACGGTGGAATTGATTAAAGCATTTTGTTCACTACAGGTGATCGTTTTTGGGACATTGTGTATTTATTTTGTGCAGTCGGTCTCTGTAAGCATTATATCTGCTTCAGTGACATTATTTACCAAGGAGCAAAATGCAACTGCTCTTGCTACAATTTGTTATTTTAAGATTGATTCTGTTTGGTCCATTTAACCCTAGTTCATCAGGTCTTGTTTATGTTCACAATATATTTGAAGGATAATTTCCTTCGTATTCCTATCCTGAAGGACCAACACCAGTTCCTAAATCTTTCCAAGGTATTTCAGTGGTCTTATTTACTGCTGTTTTTGCAGGCATGGTAGGACAATCGATTTTTCAGACCGTTCTTTCTCCTCAATTGTGAGTTTTATTTCTGAGAGCCTTTGTAGACTTTACCATGCAACTTTCTCTTACGGACCAATGCAGACCCAAATTCAAATAGCGTGTTCATTCTTCCCTTATTTACACAATGTATGGATGTTTTAGATAAATTTGTTTCACCATCAGATGTTTTTCTTTTTCATGTTCTATATTAGCCTTATCAATTTGGCTTGCTAATTCCACAGTGCAGAGATTACTTTCTATTTTCTTAGTAATTCTTTTGGATTCCACTGTAAAACATTCTCTATCCTCGAGTTAGGACAAGCGCAGGGATTTGGTTTCCTCAGGAGGAGAGGTGATCATTAAATATCTTGGTTGTCAGACTTGGTCTTTTCTCAAATGAGACACTTTTATCGTTTTTGTTTTTTTTATCAAGTCAGACAATGTCACTGCTGTTGGCATATTTTGATCTTCAAAGCGGAACTTCTAGTTTGCTTACAAGTGAAGTAAGTCTTCTTGAATTTGAGTGGAACTGAGTGCTGTACTGTTTCTGCATTTCACAAATCAAAAGTGAACTTTTGTGAGGCGGATTGCTTCAGAAAGTACTGGTGAAATACTGCAAAAATAAGAGTGTCTGGTTTGTTTGCTTTTTCTTGTGTCATTCCTGATCCTATTTTCTATTAGAATAAGATTTTTTTCCCCATTATTTTTAAAGTTTATAATTCATTTAATTTATCCACAAATGAGTCAGAAGACTAGTTGTTGCTTTAAATTATACATACGACAGGAAGCAGGCACTGCATCAAGGAATCCTTAAAACAAAATGTTGCTTTATTGAACAATATTTAAAAAGTACACAGCTACATCCGCTGTATAGCACGCACAAAGTACAAGGCAGGAGTGTGGGAGACACATAAGCTGTCTGACTAGTTTCGCGTCCCTTTAGGACGCTTATTCATATACATGTTTATGATGTAGAGCAGCCTGAACTTAAAGGGGAAACTTGTATTTGATTGGCTGTTAAACTCTTACTAAGTTAATGCAAACAGCTGCATCTTAATTAACCCCTAAAGGTACAGGTCACTCAGTTTATACATCCTAAAAAAGAAATATTTAAAAACAATATAATGAACCTCTGTTTAACATTATATAAATATAAATATAAACATAACCTCACTCAGTTGACATGTCTGTAATGCATTGGCAGATTGACAAAATGAAAGAAAATAAACTTAAAAATTATAATTAATATTATGCAAATTGTCTAAACAGGGGTTGCCACTCCCTATGTAGATAACAAAATTGGTTATAAATTTAAACTCTGTATGTAGTACAAAGGCCTATTAGATGAAAAATTTAAAGCCAGATTTAAACTTACATAAAAGCCCAAAGATGCAAAAAATATACATTTTTAATTATAGACATATATTGCAAGGGTAAGGTAAAGTGGATCTGTCTTGCAGTTATCATAGTTAGGGTTTAATTTTTTTTAGATGTCAATGAAAACATTTATGTCACATTCACGGTTCATCCCTAGAGGTGAACGAGTCTGTAACTTTAACATCCAGAATAATTCCTAATTTTCCAAAAATTTAAATTTATTACCCCCTCTTATGGATGTAGTTGCAATGTCAATAATTTTTATGTTCATGCTGGCCACATTGGTGAAATGGTAACCATTAAAGTGGTTAGCAACCACAGAATCTTTATTATAGTTTTTGGTGTCTCTGGTGTGTTCGTTAAATCTTTTTCGAACCTCCCTAGAGGTTTGGCCTGTATACTGTAATTGGCACAAATTGCAGGTGAGTAGGTAAACCACAAAAGTGGTACTACAATTAGCATAGAAATCTATAGTGTATTGATTTCCTGTGCTAGTACTCATAAACTGGTCACCTTCCTGAATGTGTGTACACATGTTGCAATTGCGCCTACCGCATCTATAGTTTCCCTTATGTTTAAGCCAATCCTGTTTTCTTGCATTGGTTCTCATAACTAGACTGGGGGATATTGCTTGGCCTAGTGTTTTAGATTTTTTAGGGACATATTTGATGTTGTTAATGAAAGGTTTCAATATATCATCTCCTAAGAGAACGTGTGAATGTTTTTTTCAAAATTTTGACAATCTCATGGTATTGTTTTGAATATGCTGTAGTGAAAACTATAGCATCTCTGAAACTTGACTCTTTTTTTCTTATCTGGGTTTTGTGTTTTGGAAACTCTGTTATAAGTTTTAATTTCTTTTCAACATTTTTCCAGGCTGTTAGCATTATAGCCCCTACAGATCAATCTATTTTTTAGATCTAATGATTGAGACTCATATATTTCATCAGACTTGGTGTTTCTTCGGATTCTAATAAATTGGCCACAAGGTATAGCTTTGATCACATGTGTGGGGTGTTGGGAAGTGGCGTGTAAAATAGTGTTGCTAGCCGTTTCTTTACGGAAAGTGCTGGTAACAATACTATTTTCACTAGTCTGTAGTGTTAGATCTAAGTAATTTATCTTGAATAACAATGCTGACACCCTTATCTGCATTTTTAATGACAATACTGGTGTTGTCTTGAAGTGACTTTAATGCCTGTTTTTCCTTGTAGGACAGATTATGGGTGGCAGCATTGGTATTATCCCCTTTCTCCAGTTCAAATATGTCCTCTTGGACCAATTTTTGGTATGCATTGATGATTGCACCTCTGTAATGTGTAGGGTAAAAATCCGATTTTGTCCTTTTTGGATGTGCTAGTTTATTAGGCAAGGGGGACACATTGTCACCACTATATAGGTCAGTAAGTGTGACCAAAGCCTGTGCATCCTCAAATGGCAAAATAGGATCTTCACTTGTGGATTGGAATAAAGTTGGGGAATGGAGTGGAATGAGGCCCTAAACAAATGCTCTTTTACATTATTAAATATACTTATTAAAGTTAAGACCAAAAAACGTAATAAAATAGGAGATACCATCATCATCCAAAAAGATGAATTGGCACCACATACAAATCATATTGAGTTCACCTCATTGAATAAAAAGATGATTGAATGTATCTCCAAGCATGACAAAGAACAGGCTGAAAGGAAAGGAGCTAAATTCCAGAGAGATAAGGAAGATTACGAGCAACAAAGGGTGACAATTGGGCAGCGTTACACAGACAACAGCGAATCAATAGGAACAAAAATAGAAAAAATAAAGGCAACAATTCCAAACAAAATGTAACAACACAAGAATTGGAAAAGAATGAACCAAAATCCATTCTGAAAAAAATTGGAAAGAAAAAAAGAAAGGTGGCCTTTAATCCCCCTGAAGGAGAGACCACTGATTCTGAAGCCTGTTTTTCAGGCACTTCCTATTCTTCAAACTGTTCTTCTCTTCTCTCCTTTTCTTCTCCCTCTATCTCTCCATCCTCTTCATGTGATTTTTTTACAGGAGGCGGTGGATTTTGAAGACACGCGAGATCCGGAACCAGTGGTTCGTCCGAAAACACGATCAGGGAATTCCCAGCAAAAAGAAAACGGAAAAGATGGAGAACCAAAAGGGAAAAACAAATCAACAAAGAAAGGACAATGATACCATATCCATTTCATTCTAAAGATCCAGTTACAAGGACTCATATTGCAAATGATAATGTCAGTGTCATTAACCTGTCTAAATATGTCCTTAAAAAAGAGGAATTTCAAGTATTATCCAAAGGTCTAGGTTTTGCACCTACGGGTAATTTCTCTTGTTTTACACACTTTTGGACATTAACAAATTTATCCGGAAGCTAGCATTAAAAAGGTTTTTTGCACTTACATGTCCTTATAACAAATCTCAGGAGGTTCCCAATTCAGAAACAACTTTATTCCAACACACTTTTGGACATTAACAAATTTATCCGGAAGCTAGCATTAAAAAGGTTTTTTGCACTTACATGTCCTGATAACAAATCTAAGGAGGTTCCCAATTCAGAAACAACTTTATTCCAATCCACAAGTGAAGATCCTATTTTGCCATTTGAGGATGCACAGGCTTTGGTCACACTTACTGACCTATATAGTGGTGACAATGTGTCCCCCTTGCCTAATAAACTAGCACATCCAAAAAGGACAAAATTGGATTTTTACCCTACACATTACAGAGGTGCAATCATCAATGCATACCAAAAATTGGTCCAAGAGGACATATTTGAACTGGAGAAAGGGGATAATACCAATGCTGCCACCCATAATCTGTCCTACAAGGAAAAACAGGCATTAAAGTCACTTCAAGACAACACCAGTATAGTCATTAAAAATGCAGATAAGGGTGGCAGCATTGTTATTCAAGATAAAGAGGTCTATTTTGCGGAAGCTCTCAAACAACTCAATAATACTGAGGTATACAGAAGACTCCCTGGTAATCCCATTTTTACATATAAAAAGAAATTGGAATCCATTGTGATGGAAGGTAAAACTTTGGGGGTCTTTGGAGATAGACATCTCTAATTTAATTCCTTATCACCCACTCACTCCTATCTTCTACCATGTCCCCAAGGTTCACAAGGACCCATTATCTCCCCCTGGGAGACCCATCGTCTCGGGGGTGGGGTCCTTGTTTGAACCGTTGGGGGCATGGTTAGATGAAATTTTACAACCCATAACTAAAAAAAACAGCTATCCTATCTTAAAGATAGTGCCCAGCTTATTAAAATTCTGGACACTGTAAACTGGAAGGATGGTTATTCATGGGTTGTTATCGATGTATGTTCTCTTTATACCAGTATTCCTCAGGAATCAGGTGTAAAAGCAGTAGAATTTTTCTTACAAAGAGAGATGGATTTAAATAAGTATACCAAACAATATGTGGGAGATGTTCTAAGATTCCTCCTCTCCCACAATTACTTTTGGTTTGATGGGTTGTTTTACAATTAGATATGTGGCACTGGCATGGGGGCTAAATTTGCCCCTGCATTTGCCAATTTATATGTCTCCTGGTGGGAGTTGTCACATATCTATAGTATACACAACCCTTGGCTTGAAGACATTCTGCTATACGTTTGTTACATCGATGACCTGCTGGTCATTGTAAAAAAAACACTGAATGTAACAGAGTTTGACAAATTTTTGGAATATATTAATGTAAATTCATTTAACCTCAAATTTACAGGGATGTTCAGCACTAATAGTGTAAATTACTTAGATCTAACACTACAGACTATTGAAAATAGTATTGTTACCAGCACTTTCCGTAAAGAAATGGCTGGCAACACTATTTTACACGCAACTTCCCAATACCCCACACATGTGGTCAAAGCTATACCTCGTGGCCAATTTATTAGAATCCAAAGAAACACCAAGTCTGATGAAATATGAGTCTCAATCATTAGATCTAAAAAATAGATTGATCTGTAGGGGCTATAATGCTAACAACCTGGAAAAATGTTGAAAATAATTTAAAACTTATAACAGAGTTTCCAAAACACAAAACCCAGATAAGAAAAAAGAGTCAAGTTTCAGAGATGCTATAGTTTTCACTACAGCATATTCAAAACAATACCATGAGATTGTCAAAATTTTAAAAAAGCATTCACATGTTCTCTTAGGAGATGATATATTGAAACCTTTCATTAACAACATCAAATATGTCCCTAAAAAATCTAAAACACTAGGCCAAGCAATATCCCCCAGTCTAGTTATGAGAACCAATGCAAGAAAACAGGATTGGCTTAAACATAAGGGAAACTATAGATGCGGTAGGCGCAATAGCAACATGTGTACACACATTCAGGAAGGTGACCAGTTTATGAGTACTAGCACAGGAAATCAATACACTATAGATTTCTATGCTAATTGTAGTACCACTTTTGTGGTTTACCTACTCACCTGCAATTTGTGCCTATTACAGTATACAGGCCAAACCTCTAGGGAGGTTCGAAAAAGATTTAACGAACACACCAGAGACACCAAAAACTATAATAAAGATTCTGCGATTGCTAACCACTTTAATGGTTACCATTTCACCAATGTGGCCAACATGAACATAAAAATTATTGACATTGCAACTACATCCATAAGAGGGGGTAATAAATTTAAATTTTTGGAAAATAAGGAATTATTCTGGATGTTAAAGTTACAGACACGTTCACCTCTAGGGATGAACCGTGAATGTGACATAAATTTTTTCATTGACATCTAAAAAAAATTAAACCCTAACTATGATAACTGCAAGACAGATCCACTTTACCTTACCCTTGCAATATATGTCTATAATTACAAATATATATTTTTTGCATCTTTGGGCTTTTATGTAAGTTTAAATCTGGCTTTAAATTTTTCATCTAATGGGCCTTTGTACTACATACAGAGTTTAAATTTATAACCAATTTTGTTATCTACATAGGGAGTGGCAACCCCTGTTTAAACAATTTGCATAATATTAATTATAATTTTTAAGTTTATTTTCTTTCATTTTGTCAATCTGCCAATGCATTACAGACATGTCAACTGAGGGAGGTTATGTTTATATTTATATAATGTTAAACAGGGTTCATTATATTGTTTTTAAATATTTCTTTTTTAGGATGTATAAACTGAGTGACCTGTACCTTTAGGGGTTAATTAAGATTCAGCTGTTTGCATTAACTTAGTAAGAGTTTAACAGCCAATCAAATACAAGTTTCCCCTTTAAGTTCAGGCTCCTCTACATCCTAAACATGTCTATGAATAAGCGTCCTAAAAGGACGCGAAACTAGTCAGACAGCTTATGTGTCTCCCACACTCCTGCCTTGTACTTTGTGCGTGCTATACAGCGGATTTAGCTGTGTACTTTTTAAATATTGTTCAATAAAGCAACATTTTGTTTTAAGGATTCCTTGATGCAGTGCCTGCTTCCTGTCGTATGTATCATTTAAAGTAACAACTAGTCTTCTGACTCATTTGTGGATAAATTAAATGAATTATAAACTTTAAAAATAATGGGGAAAAAAATCTTATTCTAATAGAAAATAGGATCAGGAATGTAGCCGTGTACTTTTTAAATATTGTTCAATAAAGCAACATTTTTTTTTTAAGGATTCCTTGATGCAGTGCCTGCTTCCTGTCGTTTGTATCATTTGTACTAAGTGGCTTGGTTTCGCCACTGCTACGGCCCTCCGTTTGTTCTAGTAGGTGAACCTTTTGACCGGCACCACTTCCGGTTCATCTGCCGGGTCCCCGGATGCTGCTTGGAACGTCGCCTGCATGTTTGCATGTATCATCTAACTAGTTGTTACTTTAGCTTCCTGGTTAAAAGCTTCCATTCAGTATGACTTCTTGGAAGCATGAACATTTATTTCAGGTTTTTTTACAGCCATTCTACTAGTTTCTACTTTGTGTTCTTTTAAACAGAGTCTTCAGTTGTGTAGGTTGCACAGAAGCAATTTGGTCTTCTTTACTGTCTTTTCTTTTGGGGTAGCCTTTGACAGGAAAGTCCTACAGTATTAGTGTTTGGTAATTCAGTGCCTGCCTTCATTTTTTCCCACCCATTTACTCATTGTCTTCACAGCTTGGGTATTAGATCCCAGGAGTAATGGCTTGTGTACTCTCACAACCTTATGAAAGAAAACAAAATGTATGCTTATCCGATAAATTAACTTTTTTTCATGGTGGTGAGAGTCCGCAAGACCCGCCCTTCTTTATTTTTCCAATTGGCGGTAATTTATTATGCACATAATTTACCCTGATTTATCCCTTTTTTTTAGCTATACGTTAGACTGGGATATCAAAGAGGTAAACTGGATTTAAAGCTTTTGGAATCTTGGGTATCTTTGCTTCCTCCTCCTAGTGGCCAGGAGTTTAATTACCAGGAGTAATGGCTCATGGACTATCACCACCATGAAAGATATTAATTTATCAGATAAGCATACATTTGTCTTATTTTCTCTCTGTGAAATAATAACATTGGTTAAGGCTTCCTTTTGAAATGTGTGAAAGAAGATTCTGTCCTTAGTAAGAATTGCAGTCTTATTTAATGTGCTTTCTTGTTTCTGAAAGTGATATTGTTGAAGGGGTAAAGCAACGCTGATTGTGTTTTTTTTTTTTTTTCAAGTTGAGTATTCAATAGTTTTTTGACATTGGCTTTTGTGGTTAAGCATTCAGTAAAATTACACCAAGGATATTCCATTTCTCTATGAGTAGAAAAAATAAAATGAATTTTTCCTGACATAAAGATTTATTTATTCAAGTCCTGAATGAATTGGTCAGGGTAAAAAAAATCATAAACATTACTCCTCAAGACTTCTAAATAATATTTAATCTGCATTTATTTAGACAGCATGCTAGGTGTTTGAGGAACAAGCCTATTTTATTTTATTTTTTTAAATTGAACAAAAATATTGATAAAATAGTTAGGTGATAATGTTACTAATAGGGCACATGCCTTGTGCATGCTTCATGTGTTCTTTACTAAATTAGTAATATCACAGCTACCCTATTGTTCCAAAGGCTTCCCTGTTGCATGGGTGTTAGTGCCTCAGCCAACATTGCTGCAGAGCATGCACATTCTTGTTACTTCCATAAATGCAGGCAAGAACAGTGTAACTCAGTGCTTTGCAATGAGTTATAGGTTTCTTTGTCATCCATCTTGTTAAACCTCCTTGTCAGTCTAATTCTGTCTTTATTATAACTACCAAAGTGTCACCAGTAACTTCTCATCAAGACAGGTGCTCACACTGTGATCCTGATATTGTCTTGGTTGTTTATTGCTGCCACAAGGGTAAGGTTAGAGACCTCTTGACATATGTAAATGTCACCAAAACGTCTTCAGGGCACCTCATATTCAAATATATACCTGCTCTTTCTGTCAGCTTTTGTTCTACCTATTTTGGATTGAGATGAATGAACTGTGTCTCTGATGCTGCTAAATGAGGCCCAATCCCCTAAAGGACACTCAACCTCATATGAAAGAGGCAATTAATCTCTCTTTCAAATAAGGGGTATCATACCACTCTATTTAGCAGGTGATTGCCAAGAGAAATGTAGTCACCACTAGTTGCTAGTGAGACTCTTTGTAGCTTTATGGAGGTGACCCATGATGGACTAGAACTAGATGGATAGAAACATATAATTTGACGGTAGATAAGAACCAAACAGGCCCATCAAGTCTACCCATATTACATGTTACTTTTTTCTCAGGATAGCCTTATGCATGTCCCAGGCATTTTCTAATTACTTTACAATCTTTGTGTTTGTTCCATGAATCCACCACCCTTTCGGTAAAAAAAAATGCCTCCTCATATTTCTCCTGAATCTGCTTCCCTTTAATTTAAGATTGTGACCCTTTGTTTTGGCATTTGTTTTTTGTAGAAACATTTTTCAGCTTACACTTTATTTAGTCCCTTCATATATTTGAAGATTTCCACAGGAAAACTATAAATTGATGTGTCCTTTTAAAGGGAGCTGAAACCCAACATTTTTCTTTAATGATTCAGATAGAGCATGCAATTTTAAACTAATGTCCAATTTACTTCTATCATCTCATTTGCTTAGTTCTCTTCGTATCCTTTATTAAAAAAAGCATGCCTATGTAGAGTCAGGAGATGGGAGCTAGCTGCTGATTGGATGTTGCACATATATGCCTGTTTTTATTGGTTTACTGGTGTGTTCATCTAGCTCCCAGTAATGCAATGCTGCTCCTTCAATAAGGATACCAATATAATTAAACAAAATTAATAATATAAGTAAATTGGAAAGTTGTTTAAAAATGAATGCTGTGTCTGAATCATGAAATACATTTTTTAGGTTTGTATTCATGTGTGCTCAGTTCCAGATCTAATGTTCCTGTAAGGCTTTTTTATTATTATTATTATTTTTTATAACAAAAATTACATAACAACAAGAACATACATAAACATCAATGACCATTTATCTGTACCCAGAGAATAAGTGAATACATAAAAGAAAAATAGGAAATTAGATCTTCATCGGAAGGAAGATTATCTCCCATTCAACCTAGGGCACCTCACTCGGCTGTATTTAATCTTATATGGATAGTTTTAATATGGATTTGATTAAAACTCAAACATTTTCTTTTGTGATTCAGGCAGAGCCAGAGGTCATGTCCAGCGGGAACACTATTTTTGTAGGAGGAACTAAGTTTCTCCTGGACAGAGAACAGGTATGCTTCAGTAAACACAACTGTTGCTGCTGCTGCTGGGAGGAGCTGGAGCACAGTTCGGTTAGAGTGATAGTGAGATCCTCTAGTAATGGTTAATAACACTTCCTACAATACACTAAATGCAAGCCTGATAGTGGTTCTGCTGTGTGATCACCCCACACTGTGTGGAACACATGGTGCTTACATTTCTGTGTGCATTGGTCTTAGGTTATTTAGCTAACCTCAGCAGAAATAGAACTATTGCACCTTAAGTGGGTGAGAATCTATTGACAGAGGAGGAGTCTGGAGTTGCTGTCAGACACGGAGGTCTCAGCCCACCCTGGAAAGGAAGGAAAGGGGAGGAATGAGGGTGTGAGGAACTGAAGCTAAGCTGGCCATGTACCATGTGAGGTGAAACAAAGTATGGACACCCTGGATCTTGACATTAAACAGGCATTCATGTGTGTCTGGTTTAGTTATTTTAAAGTTGTTTTAAAAGATGTTCAGTGTTTCACCAACAACAAGAAAAAAATGTGCTAATCAAGCAGGGAAGAGTCATCTACTTCCAGCTTCCTGCTTTCTCTCTGATTGGAATTCCTTTTAGTTCTTCCAGAGATAGCTGGGATGAGGTTTGCAAGGGAAATATATGTGTACACACACAAGAAAATAGTCCTTGCAATTAAAGGTGTTTGTGAAACATCTTATAGTAGGATAAGCCCAATTACTTTATTTTATATACCAATAGTGTGTGCAGTCTGTTTATCTATGTTGGTGTCTGTATGTCTATTAATTTATGGTCAGAAGGCTAGATTTTCTGCAGAATGCTGAGCTGTGCAACAAGGTGACCTGTGTTACTGTATATTCATATAAATACAGTGTGTGTGTGTGTGTGTGAATAAAATAATATTAATTGTGAGGGGGTGGAATTCTTGGTCAACTCCCACACTTTTTTTTGTAGGACTTGACCCCTGGGCAGAGCATACATTTAAAAAAAGTTTCTAACTTACTTCTGTTATCAAATGTCTTTCTTCCCCTGATATTCTTTGTTAAGGAGCTATTTAAGTAGGTGTCTTCGCACTACATGGCAGGAAATAGTTCTGCCATCTAATTCTCTTGTTAATTAGATTAAGGTTTATAAAAGGGTCTGGAGAGTAATCACTCAGTGGAGAATTAGACATTAAATATATTATTATTAAAAAAAAAGAAGTAATAATACTTTATTTAATTTTATTATTCCAATGCAAAGCAATGAAAAAAATGTGATACTAAAATTGAGATCTGAAGGTGGGTAAAATCACCATCCACCCCCTGCAAATTCCATTGATCCCAACACTAATTTCCAAAAGAGAGACAGTAGTACCGGGGTGTGTGGTTTATTGGTCCATTGCAAAGTTATTAACAATAATAGTAAAAGTGCACATCCACCAAATTATTCATCATACAAACAAGCTCTCCTATGCGCTTAAAGGTGTCCTCCTGCTTGCAAGTGTTGTGAGCCGAAGCCCATCCAGCCTATTTCTTACTAGATTTCCCTAGTAACTAAATTATGCAAACACTATAGAATCTAGATGATAATGAAACTATATCTGACACAAGTGGGGTTAATCCAAGAAGCACAGTTATGCCCACAATTTCACAATATCCTAATATTGATAGCTTTGTATAACTAGTAACCAGTGAATTGTAACTTGTAACTCCTAAAATGAAAACTAAAAATAATTTAAAGGAATAGTCTAGTCAAAATAAAACTTCCTGATTCAGATAGAGCAGTCTATTTTAAGCAACTTTCTAATTTAGTCCTATTATCAATTTTCTTCATTCTCTTGGTATCTTTATTTGAAACAGCAAGAATGTAAGATTAGGAGCCGGCCCATTTTTAGTTCACCTGGCTAACGCTTACTAATTGGTGTCCAAATGAGAAGGCAAATTATGCAGTGCTTTTAAATGATCCAACTCTTAAATTTACAAATGAATTAATTTCAGTTTTGGATTGAGGTTTTGATGACAACTTAATAACTAAAAATAAATTCAATTGTCTGTGTAATATAAGAGCTAGAATTGCAACATTCTATAGTCTACCTAAGATTTAGAAGGATCATAAAGATCCTCCAGGTAGACCAATTATGTGTCTGAATTGTTCACCTCACTGCGAAAGTTCTTTTTGAACTTAGTGTTGGGATCATTGAAATTTGTGGGGGTAGATAGGGATTTTACCCACCTCTGGATCACATTTTTTTTTCTTTGGTTTGCATGTCAATAAGCCATATAGCGTTCCTGGGTTTCAACAAAAGATTCCAAGCAAACAAAGAAAATTTGATAACACAAATGCATATGTGTAATACATGATATAATCTAAGCTTCTATTTCAGTTTCTATTTCTTGTAAAACAGTCCAGTTTCCTCAAAAATTATGTTTTAAGGTTGTAAAGCATATGTGAAAAGACTGCTGCTGAGAAAATATTACTATAACAAACACCTTTTTCAGACAGACTTTTGGTCAGTTACAAAAATAAATCATTTTCACTTGTTTGCTGTGTTCTTTCCTTATTGTGATGCAGTTATGTGTAATCTGTGTTTTTTATTTCTCTTGTTTTGTAGGTTCGGTAAGCAGTTGAAAAGGCTATTTGGATGAACACACTGTATTCAAGACATGAGCTGTCCACTTCCTTTTAAGAGTTCTATAGTCAAACATGAGCACTTCATAAAGTATTGTATATATATGACATAAATGCTGCAGCTGTTGCCTATAAAAAAGTTTTGTGACATGTTACTATTTCTTTCCTAAGATTTGATGAGTCCACGACTTCATCAATTACTGTTGGGAATATCACTCCTGGCCAGCAGGAGGAGGCAAAGAGCACCACAGTCAAACTGTTAAGTATCTCCTTCCCTTCCCACAACCCTCAGTCATTCTCTTTGCCTTCAGTGCAAGGAGGAGGGGAAGTTTTGGTGTCTGAAAAAGATGGATTTATTTTACTTCAATCAAGATTTTATTATTTTGAAAGCCAGAGTAGGTTTGCTCTGATCTTTCTGTTAAGATTACTGCAGCTTTTACTGTATCTTTGCACTAACCATGTCTCATAATTATATGTTAGAAGTGCTGCAGCTTTAAGCTCAGCTCACCACACCCTCTGGGTGTGTCTGGGTCTCTGTGACATCATCAAAAACCATGTTAGTTTTACTGATGAACCTATTAGTGAATAAACCATGTGGTTGCAGCTAAATAAAAGTTATCTAAAGTTCCTGCTGCAGTCTTCATGATATGTGCAAGAGACATCAGACACAAGGTAACAGCACGCAACTGAATGTTCTAATCCTGACTACACAGAGAACATAACACTTTCCTCTTAAGATTGAGTCTAGCCGTACTCCACGTTAGTCTCTTCAGTAGGGCAGTGGTGGCTTTTAAGCAGTTAGGAACTTGTGAAGTGGGCTTCACTGCGTTTTCCTAACACTTTGCTGCCCTAGTATAATAAGACAGAGTAGGTTTACTAGGTTCTTTATTTTTTTTCTACAGACCTCTGTGAGGAGTGGCTTCCTCTCACGGCGGGTAAGCTGTCCTCCTGCCAGATGGCTAGATACAGGTAAGTGCCTTTCTGTCTTCTAGGGATGAGAATTGGCACTTTATCAGATATCTGCAGTATATTTGGGACACAGTATATCCTTAGTAAGATTATCTTTAAGAGCAGGGCGCAGGAACTTTATATGTATGTGAGAGAGACATTGATTCTTCATGGTTATGTTGATCTGGAAGGGTTAAAGCTACTTTGTGAGTATGTTAATACCTTATCGTTATTTAGGTATGTTTGACTGATTGCCTAGCCCTCATATGCACTCTGATTAGTCTTTGAGCAGGTATTAGAAACGTACAAGGTTTCTTTTCTGTGTTAATACTGTTCTTTGAGAATTTCTGCTACTGCAGAAACAGGCCAACGCTCCTTATGTGACTCCGCCTCCTCCTTCTAATGGAGAACGGACTGGCGCCATTTTCTTCCTCCTTATCCGTTTCAGAACAGAGAGGCGATGTCCGGCTCATTTTGAATAAGCTAATCTTTAATGTTTTAAATGAACTTTGCATTTATTAAAGACAGTTCTACAGTCTATCTTTTTTGTTTATCAGAGCAGTGCTTGATACTAATAGTGAAGGGCATTTAGTATTGGCAAGTCATTAATATGATACTTAATACCGCAGTGTGCTAATGAACTATATGGTATATGTTTTATGTCCTGCATTTATTGCTTATATACCTTAATTTGTTTAGGTCTGAGCAAGTCTGTCATGTTTTGGATTTATTACATAGTACATTTTAAGACAATTTAAGATCACTTAAGGTGACAGCACAATTTAAATTTTTGGTATCTGCCAAATATTGACTCATCTCATGTCTCTCAGGATAATACTGTTAGGCAATGCCATAGTTTTTCCTTAAATGTCCCTAGCCTTATGGCGTCACACACAGTGCCCTGCGTTTTCCTCTGTCTCCTGGAGGAGCTTATTTGCTTGCAGAATTTCTTTTTTTGCTCAGGTATCTTCTATGATATCTGCGGCATTATCTGCCTTTCCTATGCTAATGGGAAATAGCAAGAGGAATATTAGAGATTCAGATAGTAAGGTTTCTGTACCTTCTACTGCTACACTGGTTGCCTTCCTTATTGGTGGAGGAGGATACGCCAGTGGCCTCTGAGGGTGAAATCTCAGTTTCGGTCAGTATAATTCCTTCATCTGATGCTGAAGTAGTATCCTTCAGATTTTAGCTTAAACACCTTTGTGTATAGTTAAAGGAAGTTTTGGCTAATTTAGAGAGACGCCGATACATATGTCGTTGTCAACCCTAAGAATCTAGTAAACTTTATTAGTATTAGGATTCTGTGTAAGTTTTTCCTGTTCCAGACCGTGCTAGATTTTTCACAGGAATGCGAGAAGTCAGGTTTCCTTTTTTCCCGTTGCCTGTCTTTAGAAGGATGTTTTCTGTCGTTGTCTCCTTTAAACATCATGGCGCACGGTGCCTAAAGTAGTAGGGTATGTCTACTCTGGCTAAGAGAACTTTGATTCCTAGAGAGGATAGCTGTTCTTTTCAGGATCAATGGACTAAGCTGAGGATTTGCATGAATGATTTTGCCACTATGTTGAGTGCGACATCTTATAAGGGAGACCTTTTTTGATCCAATTTGGTAGGGACTCCTTTGGAGGAGAACTAAAACAGAATCATAGCTATTAAGTTAGCCAATCTTGTATTACTGATGCTACCAGGCAAGTTTTTTTTAGCCGGGAGCCTAGATATCTGGCTCGCTGTGCTAGCCCGCTGGATGTTGCGGCTATATTCATGGTCAGTGGATTTTTCCTTTGAGTCCAAGCTTTTGGAGATTCCTTACAAGGGTAAGACCTTGCTTGGTCCTGTTCTGATAGGAAGGAATGATGGATAAACCTAAAGAAGTTTGCCTTGAATCCAGGATTGATCCAGGTGTGGGGCGGAATCTCTCTGTTTGTTTTCAGAGACATAGATATGAGATGCCCCAGATAGGCTGTGGGCATAGTATCTCAGGTTTTCTACATAGGATCATACCTTCCTCCCAGAGGCAGGTTCCTCCTCTCAATTTTATCTGCAGGCCAGATAATGGTGAGTCATTTTGGAAGTGCATTTGGGACAGGGACTAGCCCTTGCATTGTCCGCCACAACCTTAGTATACCTTTTCTTTCTGATTAAATAATAGGAATACAAAAATGTAGTGTGAATAAAGTTAGTGGCTTGTCAAGAGACTGCTAGTGATATTGGGTGTTAAGTTATGGAATAAATGAAGCCTGAGTGAAACACTGGATGTGTATCTGCATCTGTATAATAACACCCAGCACTATACAAAGACACAGTAGTGACACTGGCACATGTGTATAGCCACACAAGGGCTGGTTATAGGGTCAGTGGTATCTGCATCAGTATAATAGCACCCAGCACTATATAATGACACAGTATGACACTGGCTTATGGGTATAGCCAGAGGAGGGGTGGTTATAGGATCAGTGGTATCTGCATCGGTATAATAACACCAAGCACTATACAAAGACAAAGTAGTGATACTGGCTCATGAGTATAGCCAGAGGAGGACTGGTTATAGGATCAGTGGTATCTGCATCAGTATAATAACACCAAGCACTATAAAATAATGTTTTTAATTTCAAATGTACCTTGGTGTCCTTCACTAAGGTCTGAAAATGTCCGCCACAGCCTTTGTCTGTGCCTCTCCCTGGTTTGGGATCTCTCTTCCCTGTGAGTGATAGTGCCAGTTTCCTGTAAGGGAATAGGGTCTAGTATTCTATTCATTCCTGATAGTGGTTCCTGATAAAGAGGGAATTTTTTGTCCTATGATAGATCTAAAGTGTCTCAACAAGTTTTCTCAGGATATCATCCTTCAAAATGGAAACCAGTAGTTCCATTCTTCCTTAGTCCAAGAGGGTAAGTTCATGGTGACCATAGACCTGGAGGGCGTGTGTTTTTAAGTTCCTGAGATTTGCCTTTTTGTCAAACACTTTCAGTTTGTGGCTTTTCCCTTTGGCCTTACCATGGCTCCTAGTGAGGGCTATCTTGGCAGTGATCAGGTTTCAAGGTATTGCTTACCTTTCCTGGACGACACAATGGTGCAGGCGCCATCTTTTCAACAAGAATACTCTCATAAAGAGATCTTGTTGTCTTCATTCCCACGGATGGAGGTGAATCTGAACATGAGTTCCATTGTTCCGGCTACAGGGGTAGTTTCTTTGGGACCATATTAGTTTACCTATCTTTTGACAGAGGTCAGAAAATAGAGGATACTTTCCTCTTGCCTCTTTCGGACTGTTTGTTCCTTCAGTGGATCAATGTATGGAGGTAATTGGTCTGATGGTTGCTTCATTGAACATCATCCCTTTGCTCGATTCCATCTGAGAGTCTGCTGTTATGCATGTTCAGATAGTGGACTGAGGATCTTGTTCCTTGCCATGATTGACGTGGATTGTTTGGTAGGCGGATGCTCACATTCGTTGTTTCTCCACTATTCACATTTCAAGAGTGAACACTGGGAGCGGACTTCTTGAGCAGTCAGATTTTTATCCCTGGGAGTGGGCGCTTCTCCCGGAAGTGTTCTCCAGGTTAACCCTCAAATGGGGGGGGGGTACTGAAGTTGGAGATGGCAGTACGCCAAGCTTCCAAGTTATGTTTAGGGTCAAGAGATCAGCAGGCTGTTCTGCTGAATACCCTGATGGTTCCTTGGGTTTTTCAGTCTGATTGCTCTCTTTCCATGAGTCATTGCTCATATCAAATGGGAGTGAGCATTGTTTTTTTATTGTTGATAGTTCCTGCATAGTCTCACAGGATCTGTTATTCAGACCTAGTGGAGATGTATTTATTCCACCTTGGTGGTTGTTCCTGAGGAAGGACCTTCTAATTCAGGGTCAATTCTTTCATCAAACTTTGTTTTCTCTGAAGCTTAGAGATCGTATGCTTAGTTCTGTCTAAGCGTGGTATTTCTGAATTGGTCATTGGGACCTTGATTCAGGCTCGCATAAGGTATGGCGTCAATTCCCTGATTGGTGTGAATTTATGGACTACTCTTGGAAGTAGGATCAGGATTACTAGGGGTTTTGCCCTTCTCCAGGATGGTCTGGAGGACGGTTTGTCAGTAAGATCTTTGAAGGTTCAGATTTCTGCATTATCCTTTTTTACACAAGTGTCTGGCAGACGTGCCAGATGTGTAATCTTTTGTCAGATCCTGGTTAGTATCAGGCCTGTGTTTAAGTCTTTTGCTCCTTTTGGAGCTTTAACCTTGTTTTAAGGTTTTGTAGCAGGTTCAGTTTGAGCCATACCTTTCCATATATTTTTAATTTTTATCTTGGAAGTTTTTCTTTTTTTGCTATATCTTCTGCTTGGAGAGTTTAGGTACTCTCGGCTTTGCAGTATGATTTGCTTTATCTTATTTCAGATAAGGCGGCTATTTTTCCAAAGTGGAAATATTGTTGGGAATTTTTTGTTCCTTCTCTGTGTCCTTATTCTTATCTCTTGAGGAACGTGTGTGCACAATTTGAATGTTGTGCGTTCTTAATCTTCATTTTCTTCTGTTTTTGTTTATTTTCTCTGTATCAGAAAGCTACTCCTACTTCTCTTTTCTCTGGTTGAGAAGTTTATTTTGTTTGCTTTTCAGACTGTTGGGCTGCAGTCTCCTGTGAGAGTTATGGCTCATTACACGATAGCTGTCCTTTTTTGGGGGGGGTTTCAAAAATGAAGTTTCTGTGGAACGGATTTGCATACTTTTTCAAAATTTGTAAATTTGATCCTTTTTGCTTCGGCTTCTTTTGGGAGAAAGGTTATTCAAGCGGTGGTGCTTTCTGTTTAGGTCTGCCTGTCTTGTCCCTCCCTATTCATCTTTGTACTCTAGCTTGGGTATTGGTTCCCAACAGTAATTGATAAAGCCGTGGACTCACCATATGTTAGGAAAGAAAAGAGAATTTATGCTTTCCTGATAAATTTATTTATTTCCGGAGTCCACGGGACCCGTCCCTTTATTTCAAGACCATTATTTTTTAATAAACCGCAGGCACCTCTACACCTTGTGTTACTCCTTTTTTCTCCATTTCCCTTCGGTTCGAATGACTGGGGGTTGTGGGAAGGAAAGTGATACTTAAAAACAGATTGATTATGGTGCTCTTTGCCTCCTCCTGCTGGCCAGGAGTAATATTCCCAACAGTAATTGATGAAGCTGTGGACTCACCATATCCGGAAAGAGAGAAATTTATCATGTAGCATAAATTCTCTTTTTTCTTATGTTAACATATAAAACATAACCATTAAAAGTTAAGTCAAAATTCATCTTTCACGATTCCGATAGAACTTGTAATTTTCCCCTATTATTTATTTGCTTTGTTTTCTTACTATTCTTTGTTGAAAATCATACCTAGGTATGCTCAACAATGCACTACTGGGAGCTAGCTGGTCATTTTGTAGCTGCACACATAACCTTTTTTCATTGACTCAGCAGATGTGTTCAGATATCTCTCAATAGTGCATTGCTGTTCCTAGATCTACTCTTCAACAAAGGATATCAAGATAATGAAGCAAATTAGATAATAGAAGTACATAGGAAAGTTGTTTTAAATTTGCATGCTCTGTCAAAATCATGAAAGTTCAATTTTGACTTTACTGTCTCTTCAAGGTGATGTAAAATGTGTTAGTAATTAGTTTATCTATACTGAATTCACCGCTCTCCGCCAACTAGGGCTGCACCTTTCGATCAGGCCAAACCCAAACTCATGCACCATGCACAAATTATACACTATTATTAATACCTATATGAAATCAAATTAAGCAGACTTAATGAGTAGAAAGTGGGGCTTTAGTAAACTTTTGTGTTTTGTAATTTAGAACTAGTTCTGATTGTTTTCCACACACTGCTTTGAAGAGCCTTTAGGTAAAAGTTTTCAAGGTAAAGCATCTACACAAATGTAATACAGATTAGCATAGAGGCTTGCTGGAGAGAGCTCACATCTTACAAATTCCTCCCAATTCCCAGAGAGGAAGAGACAGTAAAAGAGAGAAGAGATGGTGACAAAAGAAGAGCAGGAAGAGAGGAGAGGTCAAAAAGAAGAGGGGGGGGAAAGAGAGAGAAGAGATGGAGAGGTGATAGGAGGAGGTCAGAAGATGAGAGGAGAGGACATTCTTAGTTGAAAGCTAAACCTAGGAGGTTCATATGCTAATTTCTAAGCCCTTGAAGGCCGCCTCTTCTCTCAGGGCATTTTGACAATTTTTCACCACTAGAGGGTGTTTGTTCATGTGTGTCATATAGATAACACTGTGCTCACGCACGTGGAGTTCCTAGGAGCCATCACTGATTGGGTAAAATGCAAGTCTGTCAACAGAACTGAAATAAGGGGGCAATTTGAAGAGGCTTTAGATACAAGATAATCACAGAGGTAAAAAGTGTATTTTTATAATTTTGTTAGTTATGCAAATCTAGGGAATGAGTAATTAAGGGATGATCTATCTTTTAAAACAATAAACATTCTGGTGTAGACTGTCCCTTTAAGCCCTTTTTCTACTGCGTAGAAAAATAAGGATCACACTTGTGTACTGAAATTCTAAAAATATTTTCCCCCCCTTTTTAGATGTTCCTCAAGGTTCACCACAGACACTGAGAAGAGATATAGGCCTCTCAGTAACACACAGGTAAAGCTTCTCATATAACCTCATGAAATCCACATGAAGGCAATTCATGTTCTTCCACTGAAAGGAGGAAATCAATGTATGTGTATAAATGGTTAAATCCTGCAGTTCTCCAAATGTATAATTAACTGATAAGTGCGGCAGAACATAGCAGTGTTTGCTGAAATATGAACGCTAAACTATATTCAAAAGGAGTTTTTTTTATTTTTTTTAAATATTCTTTCTTCACAGTGATTTTTATATGAAGGCAGCAAAATCAACTTCTGGAAATGACTCATTATTTTGACATATTTCACTAGAAGTTCGTTTTACCAAATATTTGTCTGTTGTACTATTCAGTATTCGTTTTGTTTAAAATGAAACGAATACTGAATATTCGGGGACCATTTACATTTCTTTTCGTTAAACAAATGTAAGTGTTTCTTTGCTACAGGTAGCATTATACTTACCTCTAGCACTCTGGAGAGGTGTTTTAATCCAAACCCTTCTTCATAGAGCTCGAGGCTGCGCTAAACCTCCTATTATCGCGGCCCGGGGCTCTGTGATGAAGGGTCGGGATTAGCGTGACTTTTCAGCATGCTAGAGGTTACTTGTTAACTCTTTACAGCTAATTTAAAGGAAATTAATGAATACTGACAAATGTCATCAGTATTTCTTTGTTTTCTTTAAATACTGTGCATTTGTTCGGATATTCGCTTTATAAAAACTAAATAAACATCTGTGTTTTCATTACAAATTTGCATTTGTAACAAAATGAATGCTCAAGCCTAATATTGAGGTTATTCCCCACCTCCTTCTAGCCATGGGTGCTGCCATATTGAAATCTAGCTTTCATTGCTTTCCAGTGCTGATGTGTTTCCACATGTGCAGCAACTCTCCTTCATATACCAGCCGTGAAATCTAAATTCCAAAAATAGCGGCACCCATAAATAGAGGGAGGTGCATGAAATGTGTTTAGTGTCCCTTTAAAGGGATATGAAACCCACATTTTTTTCTTTCAGAATTCGGATAGAGCATGCCATTTTAAGCAACTGTCTAATTTACTCCTATTATCAATTTTTCTTCGTTCCACCAAGCAGCAAGAGCTACCCATGGTGCTGAACCAAAAATGGTCCGACTCCTAAACTTTCATTCCAGCTTTTTAAAATAAAGATTCCAAGAGAACGAAGAAAACTTGATAATAGGACTAAATTAGAAGGTTGCTTAAAATTGCATGCTCTATATGAATCATGAAATAATTTTTTTGTGTTTTTTCCTTTTATGAACAGAGAGTGCAGTGAAGGCAATAGAACAAGTAGGTGCATCAGTACTGCACTGTAGTATTGGGATGTTAGAACCAGCCCACAAAGGCCATCTAAGAGATCTGAATTCAACCCATATTTAACCTAATATGCACATTCCGTGTTATTTAAATAATGTGCTAACAAAGTGCAAGATAGATCATTAAAGCTATAGGACAGTGATGATTTAACCCCAGGAATGGTAGAGACCCATTATGCAACACTTCCACATCTTTGTAACCTTTTGGGAAACCTTTGTTATCAAAATATTGCATCAAGTGACATTAGATAAATGTCCAGATATATTTGATTGTTTGCATAGGATTTTCATATTCAAGCAGTACAACATTAACATAACTATTTTGCTTAGTCTCTGTTACTGCAAAGTCTATATCTGATCTTTCTTTGTCCTTTTTTACTTGCATTTTTGATGAAAATATAATGATTGGATTTTGCTTTGCAAATTTTAGTGATATAAAAGTTCTTCTTGTGCGCTTAATATACTTATTTTATCCATTTGTTCTTATTATGACAGATTTTCTACTAAGTCCTGGCTATCTCAAGTATGTCATGTGTGTCAGAAGAGCATGATGTTTGGCGTCAAATGCAAACACTGCAAGTGAGTGCTTATGTTAAGGCGTCTGTTCCAGCCTGTGTTTATGATGATGGGCACTTTTGCAGTTAATAATGTTTAGCAACCAGACACTTATATAAAGATACGGTATAAAGGCCACTCATGTGGTGCGAGTGCGTACACAAGTGCATCTTTTATTTCTGACTACCCTTTCATCAACCCTGTCCTTGATCTTTAGAACCTTGTTGTACGGGATCTGCTCACCAACCAGCTCAATTTCATTAGCTTTTCCTCTGCTTCATTTATTATCTGACTTTGTTTCAGCTGCCATGTCTGCCTGATCCATACAATATCAGACATTCACCATGTAATAGAATACTATTGTTTAAAAGTGGAGAAAATGGCTACAACATGTGATCCTTTGCTCCTGTCTGTGTCTGTTGTCCCATCTGTTGATAGATGGCTTTCTGACCTTAAAACACTAGTGCTCAGTTGCATGTTTTGTCAGTTGGTACTTATTAATGTATTATATAATTACATAAAAGGGGCTGTGGCAATATACTTTGTCTTGGAATATCTATTTAAATGGAGGGGAAACCCCAAAATGTTGTTGTTTCTTCATTCAGATAGAACATACAATTTTAAACATCTTTTTTTTTCTAATTTACTTCTATTATCAAATTTTCTTCATCCTCTTATCCTTTGCTGAAGGGACAGCATTGCACTACTGGTAGCTAGCTGAAGACATCTAGTTAGCCAATCACAAGAAACAAATGTGTGCAGACACCAATCAGCAGCTAGCTCTCACTAGTGTAGGATATGTGCATATTATTTTTCAACAACGGGTACCAAGAGAACAAAATACATTTGAACATAGAAGTGAAGTCTTAAAATAACATGCTCTATCTGAATCATGCAAGTTTAATTTTGAATTTCCAATCCTTTTAAAGGGAATAGGGAATGTTATATTTAAACTAATAATTTCATATTAGGTCTCTCTGTATGTATATTATCTCTTTATATTATATATTCTACCTTTTCGTGTATTTCTGTCTGTAATACCAATTTTGAAGTATAAACATGAAGGTCTTAAAGGGACATTGTTTTGTAAAATGTTCTCCCCTTTAATGTGTTCCCAATGATCTATTTTACCTGAGTATATAAATAGCTGATTTTGCCTGTTGAAACCACCACCACCAATAAAAATAGGAACACTTCAGTATTATCTATAGAAAATCTATTTAAAAAGAAGGCAGCTACTGAAATCAACTTCCATGGCGGATGGGAGAAGAGTATCAAGCCCATTTAAAAGGTTGTTCCTGTAGCTGTTTGCAATACAGTTAACTAATTGCATGTACATTGTTCCTTTTAACCCTTTTTATGCTAAAATTATAGATTTATTTCAACACTACAAATTATGCAATATATGGCTATATTCTGACCATATTTAATCATTTTAAAGGGACAGTAAATACCTTGAGATTTCTATACAAAATGTTCAGTTATGCATAATGAAACAACTTTGCAATATTTTTTATTTTGCCACTTTTCCTGTAATTTCGCTCTGAAAATTAGGCAATTTCTAATTCTCAGAACTTGAAATACCCCTGCTGACAGCTGAATGATAATCCTGCTGCATATCTGTCCCTAATTGGATTTATCAGATAACAGCTGCAAAACTATGAATTTTATACTAACATTATAACCATGGCTAGTCTGGTTTCCTGTGGACTAAATCCCAAAGTGGCTCCCCAAAATAAGGCAAATGGTCTGTGGAGTTTGGCTATGGAAAAATAATTGCAGTGAAAAAGGTGTTAGCGTGTTTTAGCAACACAACATAAATGCCTTTTAATTGCAAGGTGTTTACTGTTCCTTTAAATGGACATTCCGGTCAATTTTTTTTTTTTTTTTTTTAATAGAAACATACTTGCAATATCATGTAGTGGCAAAGATGCTTCTAGTAAAAGTTATCACTGTTTTAGTGTTAACATTTTTCTCTGCATGTGCATGGGAAGTATATCTAGATATTGTCAGTGCATCAGCATTTTAAATACTGCAGCTGCTCTGAGCACTAGTGGGGCTTGTATCCTGCCAACAATTAACACATTGAGCCATTACCAGATGATAGAAGCATCTAAGGGTCTCTGAGCAAGAGCTGTGTTAAAATGCTGGTGCACGGTGAATACTTAAATACACTTTTGAAACAGCTATTGCTTTTACTAGAAGCATTTTTGCTAATACACGTATATTGCAAAAATGCTTCTATTCAAAACTGAAACTCATCCATGGGGATTTAAATTTTGGCTGGAATGTCCCTTTAAAGGGACAATTTACTCAAGAAAACAGTTTTTAAGAATTAATTATATTCAAAGCTGCTACATGAATATCCTTTCAGATAGGATGTCTTCCTCCCATCCCCCGTCAGAAAATTGGTTTCTGCTGTTACATCTTTTTTACATAGTTTTTCTATAGCCAGTGCTGCAGTATTAACATATAAGTGGCAGTTTAAAAGCCAAACCAGCAGGTAAGATGGTTCATCGGGAACACATTAAACAGGAGAAAATGTTAGTGCAAAGTTTCTTTAAAATCCTACAATCATGTTGCAGTATTTCCCTATGACGCCCAAGCATTGTCGTGGTATTACATTTTCACACCTACTGTATCTGTAGGCTTTACAGAATGAAAGTGTGCAGAGCTGATGCCTTCACATATAGCTTGTTTTACATGTTATGTTTCTGATCCAGCACTGTGAACATTTTTATATCAACCTTTTTTCTCCAACATAGGTGTGTCCGGTCCACGGCGTCATCCTTACTTGTGGGATATTCTCTTCCCCAACAGGAAATGGCAAAGAGCCCAGCAAAGCTGGTCACATGATCCCTCCTAGGCTCCGCCTACCCCAGTCATTCTCTTTGCCGTTGTACAGGCAACATCTCCACGGAGATGGCTTAGAGTTTTTTAGTGTTTAACTGTAGTGTTTCATTATTCAATCAAGAGTTTGTTATTTTCAAATAGTGCTGGTACGTACTATTTACTCAGAAACAGAAAAGAGATGAAGAATTCTGTTTGTATGAGGAAAATGATTTTAGCAACCGTAACTAAAATCCATGGCTGTTCCACACAGGACTGTTGAGAGCAATTAACTTCAGTTGGGGGAACAGTTTGCAGTCCTTTGCTGCTTGAGGTATGACACATTCTAACAAGACGATGTAATGCTGGAAGCTGTCATTTTCCCTATGGGATCCGGTAAGCCATGTTTATTACGATTGTAAATAAGGGCTTCACAAGGGCTTATTTAGACTGTAGACCTTTTTTGGGCTAAATCGATTGATATTAACACTTATTTAGCCTTGAGGAATCATTTATTCTGGGTATTTTGATATAATAATATCGGCAGGCACTGTTTTAGACACCTTATTCTTTAGGGGCTTTCCCAAAGCATAGGCAGAGTCTCATTTTCGCGCCGGTGTTGCGCACTTGTTTTTGAGAGGCATGGCATGCAGTCGCATGTGAGAGGAGCTCTGATACTTATAAAAGACTTCTGAAGGCGTCATTTGGTATCGTATTCCCCTTTGGGTTTGGTTGGGTCTCAGCAAAGCAGATACCAGGGACTGTAAAGGGGTTAAAGCTTAAAACGGCTCCGGTTCCGTTATTTTAAGGATTAAAGCTTCCAAAATTGGTGTGCAATATTTTCAAGGCTTTAAGACACTGTGGTGAAAGTTTGGTGAATTTTGAACAATTCCTTCATGTTTTTTCGCAATTGCAGTAATAAAGTGTGTTCAGTTTAAAATTTAAAGTGACAGTAACGGTTTTATTTCAAAACGTTTTTTGTACTTTCTTATCAAGTTTATGCCTGTTTAACATGTCTGAACTACCAGATAGACTGTGTTCTGAATGTGGGGAAGCCAGAATTCCTATTCATTTAAATAAATGTGATTTATGTGATAATGACAATGATGCCCAAGATGATTCCTCAAGTGAGGGGAGTAAGCATGGTACTGCATCATTCCCTCCTTCGTCTACACGAGTCTTGCCCACTCAGGAGGCCCCTAGTACATCTAGCGCGCCAATACTCCTTACTATGCAACAATTAACGGCTGTAATGGATAATTCTGTCAAAAACATTTTAGCCAAAATGAACCCTTGTCAGCGTAAGCGTGGATGCTCTGTTTTAGTTACTGAAGAGCATGACGACGCTGATATTAATATCTCTGAAGGGCCCCTAACCCAATCTGAGGGGGCCAGGGAGGTTTTGTCTGAGGGAGAAATTACTGATTTAGGGAACATTTCTCAGCAGGCTGAATCTGATGTGATTACTTTTAGATTTAAATTGGAACATCTCCGCATTTTGCTTAAGGAGGTATTATCCACTCTGGATGATTGTGAAAATTTGGTCATCCCAGAGAAACTATGTAAAATGGACAAGTTCCTAGAGGTGCCGGGGCTCCCAGAAGCTTTTCCTATACCCAAGCGGGTGGCGGACATTGTTAATAAAGAATGGGAAAGGCCCGGTATTCCTTTCGTCCCTCCCCCCATATTTAAAAAATTGTTTCCTATGGTCGACCCCAGAAAGGACTTATGGCAGTCAGTCCCCAAGGTCGAGGGAGCGGTTTCTACTTTAAACAAACGCACCACTATTCCCATAGAGGATAGTTGTGCTTTCAAAGATCCTATGGATAAAAAATTAGAAGGTTTGCTTAAAAAGATGTTTGTTCAGCAGGGTTACCTTCTACAACCCATTTCATGCATTGTCCCTGTCACTACAGCCGCATATTTCTGGTTTGATGAACTGATTAAGGTGCTCGATAGTGACTCTCCTCCTTATGAGGAGATTATGGACAGAGTCAATGCTCTCAAATTGGCTAATTCTTTCACTCTAGACGCCTCTTTGCAATTGGCTAAGTTAGCGGCTAAGAATTCTGGGTTTGCTATTGTGGCGCGCAGAGCGCTTTGGTTGAAATCTTGGTCGGCTGATGCGTCTTCCAAGAACAAGCTACTAAACATTCCTTTCAAGGGGAAAACGCTGTTTGGTCCTGACTTGAAAGAGATTATCTCTGATATCACTGGGGGTAAGGGCCATGCCCTTCCTCAGGATCGGCCTTTCAAGGCAAAAAATAGACCTAATTTTCGTCCCTTTCGTAAAAACGGACCAGCCCAAGGTGCTACGTCCTCTAAGCAAGAGGGTAATACTTCTCAGGCCAAGCCAGCTTGGAGACCAATGCAAGGCTGGAACAAGGGAAAGCAGGCCAAGAAACCTGCCACTGCTACCAAGACAGCATGAAATATCGGCCCCCGATCCGGGACCGGATCTGGTGGGGGGCAGACTCTCTCTCTTCGCTCAGGCTTGGGCAAGAGATGTTCTGGATCCTTGGGCGCTAGAAATAGTCTCCCAGGGTTATCTTCTGGAATTCAAGGGACTTCCCCCAAGGGGGAGGTTCCACAGGTCTCAGTTGTCTTCAGACCACATAAAAAGACAGGCGTTCTTACATTGTGTAGAAGACCTGTTAAAAATGGGAGTGATTCATCCTGTTCCATTGAGAGAACAAGGGATGGGGTTCTACTCCAATCTGTTCATAGTTCCCAAAAAAGAGGGAACGTTCAGACCAATCCTAGATCTCAAGATCTTAAACAAATTTCTCAAGGTCCCATCGTTCAAGATGGAAACCATTCGAACTATCCTTCCTTCCATCCAGGAAGGTCAATTCATGACCACGGTGGATTTAAAGGATGCGTATCTACATATTCCTATCCACAAGGAACATCATCGGTTCCTACGGTTTGCATTCCTGGACAAACATTACCAGTTCGTGGCGCTTCCTTTCGGATTAGCCACTGCTCCAAGGATTTTCACAAAGGTACTAGGGTCCCTTCTAGCGGTGCTAAGACCAAGGGGCATTGCAGTAGTACCTTACCTGGACGACATTCTGATTCAAGCGTCGTCCCTCCCTCGAGCAAAGGCTCACACGGACATCGTCCTGGCCTTTCTCAGATCGCACGGCTGGAAAGTGAACGTGGAAAAGAGTTCTCTATCCCCGTCAACAAGGGTTCCCTTCTTGGGAACAATTATAGACTCCTCAGAAATGAGGATTTTTCTAACAGAGGCCAGAAAGACAAAACTTCTGGACTCTTGTCGAATACTTCATTCCGTTCCTCTTCCTTCCGTAGCTCAGTGCATGGAAGTGATCGGGTTGATGGTAGCGGCAATGGACATAGTTCCTTTTGCGCGCATTCATCTAAGACCATTACAACTGTGCATGCTCAGTCAGTGGAATGGGGACTATACAGACTTGTCTCCAAAGATACAAGTAAATCAGAGGACCAGAGACTCACTCCGTTGGTGGCTGTCCCTGGACAACCTGTCACGAGGGATGACATTCCGCAGACCAGAGTGGGTCATTGTCACGACCGACGCCAGTCTGATGGGCTGGGGCGCGGTCTGGGGATCCCTGAAAGCTCAGGGTCTTTGGTCTCGGGAAGAATCTCTTCTACCGATAAATATTCTGGAACTGAGAGCGATATTCAATGCTCTCAAGGCTTGGCCTCAGCTAGCGAGGACCAAGTTCATACGGTTTCAATCAGACAACATGACGACTGTTGCGTACATCAACCATCAGGGGGGAACAAGGAGTTCCCTAGCGATGGAAGAAGTGACCAAGATTATTCTATGGGCGGAGTCTCACTCCTGCCACCTGTCTGCTATCCACATCCCGGGAGTGGAAAATTGGGAAGCGGATTTTCTGAGTCGTCAGACATTGCATCCGGGGGAGTGGGAACTCCATCCGGAAATCTTTGCCCAAGTCACTCAACTATGGGGCATTCCAGACATGGATCTGATGGCCTCTCGTCAGAACTTCAAAGTTCCTTGCTACGGGTCCAGATCCAGGGATCCCAAGGCGGCTCTAGTGGATGCACTAGTAGCACCTTGGACCTTCAAACTTGCTTATGTGTTCCCGCCGTTTCCTCTCATCCCCAGGCTGGTAGCCAGGATCAATCAGGAGAGGGCGTCGGTGATCTTGATAGCTCCTGCGTGGCCACGCAGGACTTGGTATGCAGATCTGGTGAATATGTCATCGGCTCCACCTTGGAAGCTACCTTTGAGACGAGACCTTCTTGTTCAGGGTCCGTTCGAACATCCGAATCTGGTTTCACTCCAGCTGACTGCTTGGAGATTGAACGCTTGATTTTATCGAAGCGAGGTTTCTCAGATTCTGTTATCGATACTCTTGTTCAGGCCAGAAAGCCTGTAACTAGAAAGATTTACCACAAAATTTGGAAAAAATATATCTGTTGGTGTGAATCTAAAGGATTCCCTTGGGACAAGGTTAAGATTCCTAGGATTCTATCCTTCCTTCAAGAAGGATTGGAAAAAGGATTATCGGCAAGTTCCCTGAAGGGACAGATTTCTGCCTTGTCGGTGTTACTTCACAAAAAACTGGCAGCTGTGCCAGATGTTCAAGCCTTTGTTCAGGCTCTGGTTAGAATCAAGCCTGTTTACAAACCTTTGACTCCTCCTTGGAGTCTCAATTTAGTTCTTTCAGTTCTTCAGGGGGTTCCGTTTGAACCCTTACATTCCGTTGATATTAAGTTATTATCTTGGAAAGTTTTGTTTTTAGTTGCAATTTCTTCTGCTAGAAGAGTTTCAGAATTATCTGCTCTGCAGTGTTCTCCTCCTTATCTGGTGTTCCATGCAGATAAGGTGGTTTTACGTACTAAACCTGGTTTTCTTCCAAAAGTTGTTTCTAACAAAAACATTAACCAGGAGATTATCGTACCTTCTCTGTGTCCGAAACCAGTTTCAAAGAAGGAACGCTTGTTGCACAATTTGGATGTTGTTCGCGCTCTAAAATTCTATTTAGATGCTACAAAGGATTTTAGACAAACATCTTCCTTGTTTGTTGTTTATTCAGGTAAAAGGAGAGGTCAAAAAGCAACTTCTACCTCTCTCTCTTTTTGGATTAAAAGCATCATCAGATTGGCTTACGAGACTGCCGGACGGCAGCCTCCCGAAAGAATCACAGCTCATTCCACTAGGGCTGTGGCTTCCACATGGGCCTTCAAGAACGAGGCTTCTGTTGATCAGATATGTAGAGCAGCGACTTGGTCTTCACTGCACACTTTTACCAAATTTTACAAGTTTGATACTTTTGCTTCTTCTGAGGCTATTTTTGGGAGAAAGGTTTTGCAAGCCGTGGTGCCTTCCATTTAGGTGACCTGATTTGCTCCCTCCCTTCATCCGTGTCCTAAAGCTTTGGTATTGGTTCCCACAAGTAAGGATGACGCCGTGGACCGGACACACCTATGTTGGAGAAAACAGAATTTATGTTTACCTGATAAATTTCTTTCTCCAACGGTGTGTCCGGTCCACGGCCCGCCCTGGTTTTTTAATCAGGTCTGATAATTTATTTTCTTTAACTACAGTCACCACGGTACCATATGGTTTCTCCTATGCTATTATTCCTCCTTAACGTCGGTCGAATGACTGGGGTAGGCGGAGCCTAGGAGGGATCATGTGACCAGCTTTGCTGGGCTCTTTGCCATTTCCTGTTGGGGAAGAGAATATCCCACAAGTAAGGATGACGCCGTGGACCGGACACACCGTTGGAGAAAGAAATTTATCAGGTAAACATAAATTCTGTTTTTTTTTTAGGTTAAAATGTCATAACAAATGTACAAAAGAAGCCCCACCATGTAGAATATCATTCCTTCCCTGTAAGTTGATACTTCGTTAAAGCAATATTAGCCATTGTTGTTTAAATAACTTGAACAAGCATTAAACTGTGCTCTTTTGAATTGTAGTACCCAAAATAAGGAGGACAGAGTCTGTACCATCTGATATTAACAATCAAGTAGACAGACCGGCAGAACCTCACTTCGGAACTCTCCCTAAAGCTCTCACTAAAAAGGTATAATCCATCCTGCACGTTCTGCAGGTTAAGCTACTGTATACAAACTTGATACAACCTTGCAAGCTACTAAGTTGGTCTCCTCTAATTTACGTACATGAAATAATTTCTGTATATATGTTTCTTTCATGTAATTGGCAAGAGTCCATGAGCTAGTGACGTATGGGATATACATTCCTACCAGGAGGGGCAAAGTTTCCCAAACCTCAAAATGCCTATAAATACACCCCTCACCACACCCACAAATCAGTTTTACAAACTTTGCCTCCTATGGAGGTGGTGAAGTAAGTTTGTGCTAGATTCTACGTTGATATGCGCTCCGCAGCAGGTTGGAGCCCGGTTTTCCTCTCAGCGTGCAGTGAATGTCAGAGGGATGTGAGGAGAGTATTGCCTGTTTGAATTCAATGATCTCCTTCTACGGGGTCTATTTCATGGGTTCTCTGTTATCGATCGTAGAGATTCATCTCTTACCTCCCTTTTCAGATCGACGATATACTCTTATATTTATACCATTACCTCTGCTGATTTTCGTTTCAGTACTGGTTTGGCTTTCTACAACATGTAGATGAGTGTCCTGGGGTAAGTAAGTCTTATTTTCTGTGACACTCTTAAGCTATGGTTGGGCACTTTTTTATAAAGTTCTAAATATATGTATTCAAACATTTATTTGCCTTGACTCAGGATGTTCAACATTTCCTTATTTCAGACAGTCAGTTTCATATTTGGGATAATGCATTTGAATATATCATTTTTATCTTACCTTAAAATTTGACTTTTTCCCTGTGGGCTGTTAGGCTCGCGGGGGCTGAAAATGCTTCATTTTATTGCGTCATTCTTGGCGCGGACTTTTTTGGCGCGAAATTTTTTTTCTATTTCCGGCGTCATACGTGTCGCCGGAAGTTGCGTCATTTTTGACGTTTTTCGCGCCAAAAATGTCGGCGTTCCGGATGTGGCGTCATTTTTGGCGCTAATAGCATTTAGGCGCCAAATAATGTGGGCGTCAATTTTGTCTCCACTTTATTTAAGTCTCATTATTTGTTGCTTCTGGTTGCTAGAAGCTTGTTCACTGGCATTTTTTCCCAGTCCTGAAACTGTCATTTAAGGAATTTGATCAATTTTGCTTTATATGTTGTTTTTTCTATTACATATTGCAAGATGTCCCACGTTGCAACTGAGTCAGAAGATACTACTGGAAAATCGCTGCCTGGTGCTGGAACTACCAAAGCTAAGTGTATCTGCTGTAAACTTTTGGTAGTTGTTCCTCCAGCTGTTGTTTGTATTAAATGTCATGACAAACTTGTTAATGCAGAAAATATTTCCTTTAGTAAAGTACCATTACCTGTTGCAGTTCCATCAACATCTAATGTTCAGAGTGTTCCTGATAACATAAGAGATTTTGTTTCTGAATCCATTAAGAAGGCTATGTCTGTTATTCCTCCTGGTAAACATAAAAAGTCTTTTAAAACTTCTCTTTATACAGATGAATTTTTAAATGAACATCATCATTCTGATTCTAATGATTCTTCTGATACAGAGGATTCTGTCTAAGAGGTTGATGCTGATAAATCGTCATATTTATTTAAAATGGAATTTATCCGTTCTTTACTTAAAGAAGTCCTAATTGCATTAGAAATTGAGGATTCTGGTCCTCTTGATACTAAATCTAAACGTTTAGACAAGGTCTTTAGATCTCCTGTGGTTATTCCAGAAGTTTTTCCTGTTCCTGGTGCTATTTCTGAAGTAATTTCCAGAGAATGGAATAATTTGGGTAATTCATTTACTCCTAAACGTTTTAAGCAATTATATCCTGTACCGTCCGACAGATTAGAGTTTTGGGACAAAATCCCTAAAGTTGATGGGGCTATTTCTACCCTTGCTAAACGTAGTACTATTCCTACGGCAGATGGTACTTCCTTTAAGGATCCTTTAGATAGGAAAATTGAATCCTTTCTAAGAAAAGCTTATCTGTGTTCAGGTAATCTTCTTAGACCTGCTATATCATTGGCTGATGTTGCTGCAGCTTCAACTTTTTGGTTGGAAACTTTAGCGCAACAAGTAACAGATCATGATTCTCATAATATTATTATTCTTCTTCAACAGGCTAATAATTTTATCTGTGATGCCATTTTTGATATTATCAGAGTTGATGTCAGGTTTATGTCTCTAGCTATTTTAGCTAGAAGAGCTTTATGGCTTAAAACTTGGAATGCTGATATGTCTTCTAAATCGACTCTACTTTCCCTTTCTTTCCAGGGTAATAAATTATTTGGTTCTCAGTTGGATTCTATTATCTCAACTGTTACTGGTGGGAAAGGAACTTTTTTACCACAGGATAAAAAATCTAAAGGTAAAAACAGGGCTAATAATCGTTTTCGTTCCTTTCGTTTCAACAAAGAACAAAAGCCTGATCCTTCATCCTCAGGAGCAGTTTCAGTTTGGAAACCATCTCCAGTCTGGAATAAATCCAAGCCTTCTAGAAAAGCAAAGCCAGCTTCTAAGTCCACATGAAGGTGCGGCCCTCATTCCAGCTCAGCTGGTAGGGGGCAGATTACGTTTTTTCAAAGAAATTTGGATCAATTCTGTTCACAATCTTTGGATTCAGAACATTGTTTCAGAAGGGTACAGAATTGGTTTCAAGATAAGACCTCCTGCAAAGAGATTTTTTCTTTCCCGTGTCCCAGTAAACCCAGTGAAAGCTCAAGCATTTCTGAAATGTGTTTCAGATCTAGAGTTCGCTGGAGTAATTATGCCAGTTCCAGTTTTGGAACAGGGGCTGGGGTTTTATTCGAATCTCTTCATTGTACCCAAGAAGGAGAATTTCTTCAGACCAGTTCTGGATCTAAAAATATTGAATTGTTATGTAAGGATACCAACATTCAAAATGGTAACTGTAAGGACTATCTTGCCTTTTGTTCAGCAAGGGCATTATATGTCTACAATAGATTTACAGGATGCATATCTGCATATTCCAATTCATCCAGCTCACTATCAGTTCCTGAGATTCTCTTTCCTGGACAAGCATTACCAGTTTGTGGCTCTGCCGTTTGGCCTAGCTACAGCTCCAAGAATTTTTACAAAGGTTCTCGGTGCCCTTCTGTCTATAATCAGAGAACAGGGTATTGTGGTATTTCCTTATTTGGACGATATCTTGGTACTTGCTCAGTCTTCACATTTAGCAGAATCTCATACGAATCGACTTGTGTTGTTTCTTCAAGATCATGGTTGGAGGATCAATTCACTAAAAAGTTCATTGATTCCTCAGACAAGGGTAACCTTTTTAGGTTTCCAGATAGATTCAGTGTCCATGACTCTATCTTTGACAGACAAGAGACGTCTAAAATTGATTTCAGCTTGTCGAAACCTTCAGTCACAATCATTCCCTTCGGTAGCCTTATGCATGGAAATTCTAGGTCTTATGACTGCTGCATCGGACGCGATCCCCTTTGCTCATTTTCACATGCGACCTCTTCAGCTCTGTATGCTGAACCAATGGTGCAGGGATTACACAAAGATATCTCAATTAATATCTTTAAAACCGATTGTCCGACATTCTCTGACGTGGTGGACAGATCACCATCGTTTAATTCAGGGGGCTTCTTTTGTTCTTCCGACCTGGACTATAATCTCAACAGATGCAAGTCTTACAGGTTGGGGAGCTGTGTGGGGGTCTCTGACGGCACAAGGGGTTTGGGAATCTCAGGAGGTGAGATTACCGATCAATATTTTGGAACGCCGTGCAATTTTCAGAGCTCTTCAGTCTTGGCCTCTTCTGAAGAGAGAGTCGTTCATTTGTTTTCAGACAGACAATGTCACAACTGTGGCATACATCAATCATCAAGGAGGGACTCACAGTCCTCTGGCTATGAAAGAAGTATCTCGAATTCTGGTTTGGGCGGAATCCAGCTCCTGTCTAATCTCTGCGGTTCATATCCCAGGTATAGACAATTGGGAAGCGGATTATCTCAGTCGCCAAACGTTGCATCCAGGCGAATGGTCTCTTCACCCAGAGGTATTTCTTCAGATTGTTCAAATGTGGGAACTCCCAGAAATAGATCTGATGGCTTCTCATCTAAACAAGAAACTTCCCAGGTATCTGTCCAGATCCCGGGATCCTCAGGCGGAGGCAGTGGATGCATTATCACTTCCTTGGAAGTATCATCCTGCCTATATCTTTCCGCCTCTAGTTCTTCTTCCAAGAGTAATCTCCAAGATTCTGAAGGAATGCTCGTTTGTTCTGCTGGTAGCTCCAGCATGGCCTCACAGGTTTTGGTATGCGGATCTTGTCCGGATGGCCTCTTGCCAGCCGTGGACTCTTCCGTTAAGACTAGACCTTCTGTCGCAAGGTCCTTTCTTCCATCAGGATCTCAAATCCTTAAATTTAAAGGTATGGAGATTGAACGCTTGATTCTTGGTCAAAGGGGTTTCTCTGACTCTGTGATTAATACTATGTTACAGGCTCGTAAATCTGTATCTAGAGAGATATATTATAGAGTCTGGAGGACTTATATTTCTTGGTGTCTTTCTCATCATTTTTCCTGGCATTCTTTTAGAATTCCGAGAATTTTACAGTTTCTTCAGGATGGTTTAGATAAAGGTTTGTCCGCAAGTTCCTTGAAAGGACAAATCTCTGCTCTTTCTGTTCTTTTTCACAGAAAGATTGCTAATCTTCCTGATATTCATTGTTTTGTACAAGCTTTGGTTCGTATAAAACCTGTCATTAAGTCTATTTCTCCTCCTTGGAGTTTGAATTTGGTTCTGAGGGCTCTTCAAGCTCCTCCTTTTGAACCCATGCATTCATTGGACATTAAATTACTTTCTTGGAAAGTTTTGTTCCTTTTGGCCATCTCTTCTGCCAGAAGAGTCTCTGAATTATCTGCTCTTTCTTGTGAGTCTCCTTTTCTGATTTTTCATCAGGATAAGGCGGTGTTGCGAACTTCTTTTGAATTTTTACCTAAGGTTGTGAATTCCAACAACATTAGTAGAGAAATTGTGGTTCCTTCATTATGTCCTAATCCTAAGAATTCTAAGGAGAAATCGTTGCATTCTTTGGATGTTGTTAGAGCTTTGAAATATTATGTTGAGGCTACTAAGTCTTTCCGAAAGACTTCTAGTCTATTTGTCATCTTTTCCGGTTCTAGAAAAGGTCAGAAAGCTTCTGCCATTTCTTTGGCATCTTGGTTGAAATCCTTAATTCACCACGCTTATGTCGAGTCGGGTAAAACTCCGCCTCAAAGGATTACAGCTCATTCTACTAGGTCAGTTTCTACTTCCTGGGCGTTTAGGAATGAGGCTTCGGTTGATCAGATTTGCAAAGCAGCAACTTGGTCCTCTTTGCATACTTTTACTAAATTCTACCATTTTGATGTGTTTTCTTCTTCTGAAGCAGTTTTTGGTAGAAAAGTACTTCAGGCAGCGGTTTCAGTTTGAATCTTCTGCTTATGTTTTCATTAAACTTTATTTTGGGTGTGGATTATTTTCAGCAGGAATTGGCTGTCTTTATTTTATCCCTCCCTCTCTAGTGACTCTTGCGTGGAAAGATACACATCTTGGGTAGTCATTATCCCATACGTCACTAGCTCATGGACTCTTGCTAATTACATGAAAGAAAACATAATTTATGTAAGAACTTACCTGATAAATTCATTTCTTTCATATTAGCAAGAGTCCATGAGGCCCACCCTTTTTGGTGGTTATGATTTTTTTGTATAAAGCACAACTATTCCAATTCCTTATTTTATATGCTTTCGCACTTTTTTTATCACCCCACTTCTTGGCTATTCGTTAAACTGATTTGTGGGTGTGGTGAGGGGTGTATTTATAGGCATTTTGAAGTTTGGGAAACTTTGCCCCTCCTGGTAGGAATGTATATCCCATACGTCACTAGCTCATGGACTCTTGCTAATATGAAAGAAATGAATTTATCAGGTAAGTTCTTACATAAATTATGTTTTTTATCATTACTTTTATTCTTAGCAAAGGAAGTTTATCATTGCAGGAAAATTAAAAGTAACCTTTTCTTCATTTTTAGGAGCACCCTCCAGCAATAACTCACCTTGATTCAAGCAGCAATCCATCTTCTACAACATCTTCAACACCGTCATCCCCAGCACCATTCATGTGCTCCAACCCTCCCAGCGCAACTACGCCCCCTAATCCCTCTCCAATGGGGCAGAGGGACAGTCGCTTCAATTTCCCAGGTAGCAGACTAATGATAGAAGATAGTTAAATTGCATTTGTCTTACATTGTCACAAACATATTGTCTGCCTTATAAGTAGTGTATATATAGGGATCATTAAATGCATGTTTATCTATGCTTAGAAAACAGATACATGAAAGTTCAGATGAAGTATACGTTTCTTATGTAGATCAGTACTGGACACTAGAATGGTTAAGAATTGTAACTTTATGGATTCACAACCATTAGTTCAGGTCATGTTTTATATTTGCCCTGTATTGTGTTATGCCCAGTGCTTTAGGGGTCGATCACAATCCTTTAGAAAAATTCTTAAATGATTTATTGATAAAAAATCCCCCTTGACTTTAATGGCGATTTTCTGTTGATAATTATTAGATCCGTTTCTCTAAAGGATTGTGATCGGCCCTTTAATTAGGGCTTGGTGTATTACATATATTTATTTCTTTAGAATGCTAAGGTTCTTTTCTAGTAATTGGTTCAGGAGCTGATTCTTCAGCTAGGAATTGTTAAGTTTGTGACCCAAGAGTCACAATCTGGTTTTCAATAAAAAGTAGAAAAAAATTTGCAGACATTATTCTTGGTCTCTGGCTTTTGCCTCTATACTCCTACTCATTACCAGGTATGATTGTTGTTGTTGTTCTTTATTTCTTATGATATCACATCAGTAGAGTGCGCTTGTTGGACTATATTGTTGTCCAACTTTACAGTACCCCTTGCTTATTACAGTGAATTATATAGTATCACAAGCAGGTGTTTGGTTTTTCATAATTTAAAAGCTGTAAATATGCTGGTTCTTGCCTTCTATCTCTGGCTCTTACTATGGCTAACATAGAATTAACCCTTTGTGGGTAAAGGAAATCTAGTTGATGAAGATGTTCTTGTCCTTTAGTGCAGTAAGTTGACACATGGGTAGATGAATAAACCTTCTGTGTACACTACTTGCATGCTAGTTGTTATTATGTAATACATTGTTCTTCCTTGTTGCATGCTGCATGCCTAGTAATCGTTTTGCAAGCAGAACTACATCTATTAGGGACACGGCTTTAGTCAAATAAGGTGTCACTCCCTTCCTGTCAGTACACAACAGTATGTTTTTTTTTTTTCATCACTATAGTACTAGATTGCTGATGGGCACAAAAAGCATATGCATTTATTCATATAAAAAAAAATCTTCGTACAAAGTTTAAACCCTACATCTGTATTGAAATCTTGCAATCGGAACATTTTATTATTGCACTGTTGCTTGTCTGTAATTCTGTGTTTTAACCCAGAGGTAAATTTGAAAACAGCAACCCACTGCTGGGGGGTAGCTGATCACATTTGATGAGAGATTGTGTTTGGTCACCAATAAACGGCTAGTAGTGCATTGCAGCTCTTTAGCATACATAGGAATGCTTTTTAACAAAGGATATCAAAAGAAACAAAGTAAATCTGATGACAGAAGTAAATTAAAAAGTCTCTCTTCATGTAGTATCTGAATTGTGAAAGTTTTTAGTGTTGACTTTCACGTCTCTAAATAAAACTTCCATGCATGCATTCTCTATTTAAGCAAAACAATTTACTTCACGTTCATAAATTTAAGGGATGGGATATAGATCCTGTGTGCATTACAACTGATGTTGTGTTCTTCCTCACACTGTGACTTTCGGACTTAAACGTCTGTTGAAAGACACTAAACGTGACAAATCTAAAGTGGTCATCTGGTTAGTTTTTGATCTAAAACCCAGTAAACATGATCTTATTTTTTAGGTTTCCACCTCTAGCAATAAAGAGATTAAAGAAGAAAGGAAGATAACAGCTGGGTGAAGTAATTCTATAGATATGGAGGCTGCTACTCTCCTGTATAAAGACTGCACTAGGCACACAAATAGTATATCAGGGGATGTAGACTGGGCATGCAAATAGTATAACAGGGGATGTAGACTGGGCACGCAAATAGTATACCAGGGGATGTAGACTGGGCACGCAAATAGTATACCAGGGGATGTAGACTGGGCACGCAAATAGTATACCAGGGGATGTAGACTGGGCACGCAAATAGTATACCAGGGGATGTAGACTGGGCACGCAAATAGTATACCAGGGGATGTAGACGGGGCACGCAAATAGTATACCAGGGAATGTAGACTGGGTACACAAATAGTATACCAGGGAATGTAGACTGGGTACACAAATAGTATACCAGGGAATGTAGACTGGGTACACAAATAGTATACCAGGGAATGTAGACTGGGCACACAAATAGTATACCGGTTGATGTAGACTGGGTACACAAATAGTATACAGGTTGATGTAGACTGGGTACACAAATAGTATACCAGGGGATGTAGACTGGGCCCACTAATAGTATACCAGGGGATTTAGACTGGGCCCACTAATAGTATACCAGGGGATGTAGACTGGGCACACAAATAGTATACCAGGGGATGTAGACTGGGCACACTAATAGTATATACCAGAGGATGTAGACTGGGCACACTAATAGTATATACCAGAGGATGTAGACTGGGCACACTAATAGTATATACCAGGGGATGTAGACAGTGCACACTAATAGTATATACCAGGGGATGTAGACTGGGCACACTAATAGTATACCAGAGGATATAGACTGGGCACACTAATAGTATACCAGGGGATGTAGACTGGGAACACAAATAGTATACCAGAGGATGTAGACTGCGCACACTAATAGTATATACCAGGGGATGTAGACTGGGCACACTAATAGTATATACCAGGGGATGTAGACTGAGCACACAAATAGTATACCAGGGGATGTAGACTGGGCACACTAATAGTATATACCAGCGGATGTAGACTGGGCACACTAATAGTATATACCAGGGGATGTAGACTGTGCACAGTAATAGTATACCAGGGGATGTAGACTGAGCACACAAATAGTATACCATGGGATGTAGACTGGGCACACTAATAGTATATACCAGGGGATGTAGACTGGGCACACTAATAGTATATACCAGGGGATGTAGACTGGGGACACTATAGTATACCAGAGGATGTAGACTGAGCACACTAATAGTATATACCAGGGGATGTAGACTGAGCACACTAATAGTATACTAGAGGACGTAGACTGGGCACACTAATAGTATATACCAGAGGATGTAGGCTGGGCACACTAATAGTATATACCAGGGGATGTAGACTGGGCACACTAATAGTATATACCAGGGGATGTAGACTTTGCACATTAATAGTATATACCAGGGGATGTAGACTGGGCACACTAATAGTATATACCAGGGGATGTAGACTGGGCACACTAATAGTATATACCAGGGGATGTAGACTGGGCACACTAATAGTATACCAGGGGATGTAGACTGGCCACACTAATAGTATATACCAGGGGATGTAGACTGGGCACACTAATAGTATACCAGGGAATGTAGACTGGGAACACAAATAGTATACCAGAGGATGTAGACTGGGCACACTAATAGTATACCAGGGGATATAGACTGAGAACACAAATAGTATATACCAGAGGATGTAGACTGGGCACACTAATAGTATATATCAGGGGATGTAGACTGTGCACACTAATAGTATACCAGGGGATGTAGCCTGGGCACACTAATAGTATACCAGGGGATTTAGACTGGGCCCACTAATAGTATACCAGGGGATGTAGACTGGGCACACAAATAGTATATCAGGGGATGTAGACTGGGCACACTAATAGTATATACCAGAGGATGTAGACTGGGCACACTAATAGTATATACCAGAGGATATAGACTGGGCCCACTAATAGTATATACCAGGGGATGTAGACTGGGAACACAAATAGTATACCAGGGGATTTAGACTGGGCCCACTAATAGTATACCAGGGGATGTAGACTGGGCACACTAATAGTATATACCAGAGGATGTAGACTGGGCACACTAATAGTATATACCAGAGGATGTAGACTGGGCACACTAATAGTATATACCAGGGGATGTAGACAGTGCACACTAATAGTATATACCAGGGGATGTAGACTGGGCACACTAATAGTATACCAGGGGATGTAGACTGGGAACACAAATAGTATACCAGAGGATGTAGACTGGGCACACTAATAGTATATACCAAGGGATGTAGACTGGGCACACTAATAGTATATACCAGGGGATGTAGACTGAGCACACAAATAGTATACCAGGGGATGTAGACTGGGCACACTAATAGTATATACCAGCGGATGTAGACTGGGCACACTAATAGTATATACCAGGGGATGTAGACTGTGCACAGTAATAGTATACCAGGGGATGTAGACTGAGCACACAAATAGTATACCATGGGATGTAGACTGGGCACACTAATAGTATATACCAGGGGATGTAGACTGGGCACACTAATAGTATATACCAGGGGATGTAGACTGGGGACACTATAGTATACCAGAGGATGTAGACTGAGCACAATAATAGTATATACCAGGGGATGTAGACTGAGCACACTAATAGTATACTAGAGGACGTAGACTGGGCACACTAATAGTATATACCAGAGGATGTAGGCTGGGCACACTAATAGTATATACCAGGGGATTTAGACTGGGCACACTAATAGTATATACCAGGGGATGTAGACTGGGCACACTAATAGTATATACCAGGGGATGTAGACTGGGCACACTAATAGTATATACCAGGGGATGTAGACTGGGCACACTAATAGTATATACCAGGGGATGTAGACTGGGCACACTAATAGTATACCAGGGGATGTAGACTGGGCACACTAATAGTATATACCAGGGGATGTAGACTGGGCACACTAATAGTATACCAGGGGATGTAGACTGGGAACACAAATAGTATACCAGAGGATGTAGACTGGGCACACTAATAGTATATACCAAGGGATGTAGACTGGGCACACTAATAGTATATATCAGGGGATGTAGACTGTGCACACTAATAGTATATACCAGGGGATGTAGACTGGGCACACTAATAGTATATACCAGGGGATGTAGACTGGGCACACTAATAGTATATACCAGGGGATGTAGACTGGGCACACTAATAGTATATACCAGGGGATGTAGACTGGGCACACTAATAGTATACCAGGGGATGTAGACTGGGAACACAAATAGTATACCAGAGGATGTAGACTGGGCACACAAATAGTATATACCAGAGGATGTAGACTGGGCACACTAATAGTATATATCAGGGGATGTAGACTGTGCACACTAATAGTATATACCAGGGGATGTAGACTGGGCACACTAATAGTATATACCAGGGGATGTAGACTGAGCACACAAATAGTATACCAGGGGATGTAGACTGGGCACACTAATAGTATATACCAGAGGATGTAGACTGGGCACACTAATAGTATATACCAGCGGATGTAGACTGGGCATACAAATAGTATACCATGGGATGTAGACTGGGCACATTAATAGTATATACCAGGGGATGTAGACTGGGCACACTAATAGTATATACCAGGGGATGTAGACAGTGCACACTAATAGTATATACCAGGGGATGTAGACTGGGCACACTAATAGTATACCAGAGGATATAGACTGGGCACACTAATAGTATACCAGGGGATGTAGACTGGGGACACTATAGTATACCAGAGGATGTAGACTGAGCACACTAATAGTATATACCAGGGGATGTAGACTGAGCACACTAATAGTATACTAGAGGACGTAGAATGGGCACACTAATAGTATATACCAGAGGATATGGGCTGGGCACACTAATAGTATATACCAGGGGATTTAGACTGGGCACACTAATAGTATATACCAGGGGATGTAGACTGGGCACACTAATAGTATATACCAGGGGATGTAGACTGGGCACACTAATAGTATATACCAGGGGATGTAGACTGGGCACACTAATAGTATATACCAGGGGATGTAGACTGGGCACACTAATAGTATACCAGGGGATGTAGACTGGGCACACTAATAGTATATACCAGGGGATGTAGACTGGGCACACTAATAGTATATACCAGGGGATGTAGACTGGGCACACTAATAGTATACCAGGGGATGTAGACTGGGAACACAAATAGTATACCAGAGGATGTAGACTGGGAACACAAATAGTATACCAGAGGATGTAGACTGGGCACACAAATAGTATATACCAGAGGATGTAGACTGGGCACACTAATAGTATATATCAGGGGATGTAGACTGTGCACACTAATAGTATATACCAGGGGATGTAGCCTGGGCACACTAATAGTATACCAGGGGATTTAGACTGGGCCCACTAATAGTATACCAGGGGATGTAGACTGGGCACACAAATAGTATACCAGGGGATGTAGACTGGGCACACTAATAGTATATACCAGAGGATGTAGACTGGGCACACTAATAGTATATACCAGGGGATGTAGACAGTGCACACTAATAGTATATACCAGGGGATGTAGACTGGGCACACTAATAGTATACCAGAGGATATAGACTGGGCACACTAATAGTATACCAGGGGATGTAGACTGGGAACACAAATAGTATACCAGAGGATGTAGACTGGGCACACTAATAGTATATACCAGGGGATGTAGACTGGGCACACTAATAGTATATACCAGGGGATGTAGACTGAGCACACAAATAGTATACCAGGGGATGTAGACTGGGCACACTAATAGTATATACCAGAGGATGTAGACTGGGCACAGTAATAGTATACCAGGGGATGTAGACTGAGCATACAAATAGTATACCATGGGATGTAGACTGGGCACACTAATAGTATATACCAGGGGATGTAGACTGGGCACACTAATAGTATATACCAGGGGATGTAGACTGGGGACACTATAGTATACCAGAGGATGTAGACTGAGCACACTAATAGTATATACCAGGGGATGTAGACTGAGCACACTAATAGTATACTAGAGGACGTAGACTGGGCACACTAATAGTATATACCAGAGGATGTAGGCTGGGCACACTAATAGTATATACCAGGGGATGTAGACTGGGCACACTAATAGTATATACCAGGGGATGTAGACTGGGCACACTAATAGTATATACCAGAGGATGTAGGCTGGGCACACTAATAGTATATACCAGGGGATGTAGACTGGGCACACTAATAGTATATACCAGGGGATGTAGACTGAGCACACAAATAGTATACCAGGGGATGTAGACTGGGCACACTAATAGTATATACCAGAGGATGTAGACTGGGCACAGTAATAGTATACCAGGGGATGTAGACTGAGCATACAAATAGTATACCATGGGATGTAGACTGGGCACACTAATAGTATATACCAGGGTATGTAGACTGGGCACACTAATAGTATATACCAGGGGATGTAGACTGGGCACACTAATAGTATATACCAGGGGATGTAGACTGGGCACACTAATAGTATACCAGGGGATGTAGACTGGGCACACTAATAGTATATACCAGAGGATGTAGACTGGGCACAGTAATAGTATACCAGGGGATGTAGACTGAGCATACAAATAGTATACCATGGGATGTAGACTGGGCACACTAATAGTATATACCAGGGGATGTAGACTGGGCACACTAATAGTATATACCAGGGGATGTAGACTGGGGACACTATAGTATACCAGAGGATGTAGACTGAGCACACTAATAGTATATACCAGGGGATGTAGACTGAGCACACTAATAGTATACTAGAGGACGTAGACTGGGCACACTAATAGTATATACCAGAGGATGTAGGCTGGGCACACTAATAGTATATACCAGGGGATGTAGACTGGGCACACTAATAGTATATACCAGGGGATGTAGACTGGGCACACTAATAGTATATACCAGGGGATGTAGACTGGGCACACTAATAGTATATACCAGGGGATGTAGACTGGGCACACTAATAGTATATACCAGGGGATGTAGACTGGGCACACTAATAGTATATACCAGGGGATGTAGACTGGGCACACTAATAGTATACCAGGGGATGTAGACTGGGTACACTAATAGTATATACCAGGGGATGTAGACTGGGCACACTAATAGTATACCAGGGGATGTAGACTGGGCACACTAATAGTATACCAGGGGATGTAGACTGGGAACACAAATAGTATACCAGAGGATGTAGACTGGGCACACTAATAGTATATACCAGGGGATGTAGACTGGGCACACTAATAGTATATACCAGGGGTTGTAGACAGAGCACACAAATAGTATACCAGGGGATGTAGCCTGGGCACACTAATAGTATCTACCAGAGGATGTAGACTGGGCACAATAATAGTATATACCAGAGGATGTAGACTGGGCACACTAATAGTATATATCAGGGGATGTAGACTGTGCACACTAATAGTATATACCAGAGGATGTAGACTGGGCACACTAATAGTATATATCAGGGGATGTAGACTGTGCACACTAATAGTATACCAGGGGATGTAGACTGAGCACACAAATAGTATACCAGGGGATGTAGACTGAGCACACAAATAGTATACCAGGGTATATAGACTGGGCACACTACTAGTATATACCAGGGGATGTAGACTGTGCACACTAATAGTATACCAGAGGATGTAGACTAAGCACACTAATAGTATATACCAGGGGATGTAGACTAAGCACACTCATTGTATATACCAGGGGATGTA